>NC_090819.1:53487670-53510170 GCF_000390325.3 Nicotiana tomentosiformis | reverse complement strand
GCCGGCAAGGCTGCTATAGACAACTATATACCAAAACTGGAAGCCGAGAATGCCACATACTATCCAACTATACATAACTATCTACAGACCTCTAACAGAATATACAATAGTACAAGGACGGGACTGGCCCGTCATACCGATATATGTATGCAAACATATCGTACTAAGGTCAAAAACAGTTCCGGATCAAGTGGAGCACACCAACTCTCGCTGATCAAGGATCATTAGGAGGGGGACTGTCAGCTTGTCTACCTGCACCTGCGGGCATAAAATGCAGGCCCCGGGAAATAGGGCGTCAGTACGAATAATGTACTGAGTATGTAAGGCATAAAAATCAGTACATAAAAGACATAGATGAAACATGGAATAAAGAATTCCACCTGTAAGTCTAAATAGCTTTGTAAATCCTGAAACATTTATAATGTCATGCATGTGCATATAAATGTCGTGTCATGCATAGGTATAGGTGTACATAATATCATCAAGCCTCCGAGGGCATCCCATCATATCATCTCGGCCACTGTGGGTAAAATCATCAACATATACCAACTGATCAGGTGGTGGTGCATATATAATACCGTATCCTTTTTCCATATCCCATATACATATATTATACATATATACGCGTATATAATGCCATTTGGTCATGGGTCAATGTAAATGAATGCAATGCATGATAAGTACGTCAACAAAATCTTTTGGAGTGTCATAAGACCATTATGCCTCTGATTAATATCATGAAATAGACGTTATCATTATGTATTTTCTGAGACCCATGAACAGACGATAGAATAATAAGACTTAAGGGAAAACAAGAATATACGCATCTCTAATGTTTCTACGAGTAGAGTAATTTATCAAAGTTGTGCATTCGCTCGTTTCATTTGTGTCGTATAGATCATGCCAAAAGAAAGAAGGGATAGCCTTAACATACCTAAGTCGATTCTCTTGACAATCCTCTATCACACGTTAATTGCAGCAAAACACGGAACAAGTCGTATGAAAAGCTCGAAGCAATCACGTTGCTATGTAAAGAAAATCTTGACCGAAACTTTTCCTTAAAAACATAGCAATAACGTTGCTATACAAGGAGATTTTAGAAAATGATTTACCATTACTATGTAAGGAAGCTTGGACTCTTAGAAAGAACGTTACTATATAAGGGATATTTGCTGAAAACTCTTTAGCAATTCATTTTGAGCAATCCATTTTGAACCAAAGAATGTTACCTTTATCTTTAGGTGGGCCCTACTTAGGATGACTAAGCCATTTTAGATCATCCAAAGTGTGACATTTAGGTAAGACTTAAGAGTCATCTTAAATTAAAAGGGGGGCTGCCACGTTCTTGGCCTTTTAGGATTATCTTAAAGACTTAATTATTAATTATTTACTATTATCTTATTTAACTAATTAATCCCCCATTAATCAATAATCAAACAATTATCCATATAATTAAGAATTATCTCAAATTACTCAAAATACTACTCACTTTTAATATACTTTATGTACCCTACTATCGTGGTCATGGGGTACATTGTATGGCACTAGTCCACAAATACCGGGTATTATAGCTCGGACCGTATTCTATCCCATATTGACAAATTTTGACAAAACTCACTTTCTTTGATTCATTTACCCTTTAACCTTCACGGCACTTACTTATCGCTTGTTATAAGTAGCATAAATGCTTATAACCTCAAGATAATCCCATCCCCGGGTCTACATCGATTAACTTACGACGAAACTTTTACGTACGAAAATACGAGATGTAACATCCTCCCCCCTAGAAACATTCGTCCTCGAATATTTAACTCCCTGAGATCTATATAAACTTTGGCAGAGTCGCCTTTTTAACAGTACTACTGTCAACTCTTTCCGTAGAAAACTCAATAATTCAATGCCACATAGGACTGCAATTGTCACTCATGACAATGGCCTCACATTCCAATGATAATAACTAATATAAGAATCCATACACGTACCTTAAGGCTGTGATGTCTCAGTCGGATCCTTCTCTAGAAGAGGAAATAAGTGAGGATATATAGACTTCATGTCTTCTTCTGCTTCCCAAGTCATTTCTTCCATATTATTGTTTCTCCAAAGCACTTTCACCGAAGCTACGTCTTTAGTTCTCAATCTCCGAACCTGTCTATCTAGTATAACAATGGGAGTTTCCTCATACGATAGTTGTTCTGTGACCTGAACATCATCATCTGACACAACTCTAGAAGGATCCCCGATACATTTACGGAGCATAGATACATGAAAGATTGGGTGAACAGATTCCAAGTTAGAAGGCAAGTCTAACTCATATGCTACCTGGCCTATCTTGCGTATGATCTTATATGGCCCAATGTACCGAGGGCTAAGTTTTCCTTTCTTCCTGAACCTCAAAACGCCTTTCATCGGTGATATCTTTTGGAATACTCAATCATAAACCTGAAATTCTAAGTCTCATCGTCGATTATCCGCATAAGACTTCTGACGGCTTTGAGCTGCTAATAGCCTTTCCTGTATAAGCTTAATCTTCTCGATTTTCTGTTGTACCAACTCTGGTCCTACTAACTTAGTTTTTTCAACATCAAACCATCCTATAGGCGACCTACACTTCCGTCCGTAAAGTGCTTCGTATGGAGCCATCTGAATACTGGAATGATAGCTATTATTATATGCGAACTCAATAAGCGGAAGATGATCATCCCAACTACCCTTGAAGTCTATCACACAAGCCCGTAACATATCCTCAAGTGTCTGAATAGTACGCTCAGCCTGACCGTCTGTCTGGGAATGAAATGTTGTACTAAGACTTACCTGAGTCCCCAATCCTTTTTGGAAGGACCTCCAGAAGTTAGCTGTAAATTGAGCTCCTCTATCCGAGATAATAGATATAGGGACACTATGCAGTTGTACTATCTCCTTAATATAAAGCCCTTGCATAATCCTCTGCGGAATATGTAGTCCTAACGGGCAGAAAATGGACTGATTTTGTAAGCCTATCAACAATCACCCATATAGAATCGAACTTACGCTAGGTATGAGGTAGGCCTACGATGAAATCCATATTGATTACTTCCCACTTCCAAGTCGGAATCTCTATAGCATGCAATAATCAACCGGGCTTTTGATGCTCAATCTTGACCTGTTGACAGTTAGGGCACTGAGCAACAAACTCCGCTATATCATTTTTCATTCCGTCCCACCAATATACTTCCCTGATATCATGATACATTTTGGTTGCTCCTGGATGGATAGAATAACGAGAATAGTGAGTTTCTCCCATAACCTGCCGACGCAACCCTGCAACATTAGGGACACATAATTGTCCTCGATATCTGAGGACCCCATCTTCTGTAATCTCAAACGATGACTTCTCATTCTGAGGAGTGGTATCCCTATAATGAACTAACACAGGATCCTCGTACTGGCGTTCCTTCACTTCAGTTACTAATGAGGATGTTGCCGTATCCTGAATAGTAATTCCAATATCACCTGAGTCCAGTAACCGAACTCCAAGACTAGCTAGCTGATGAAGCTCATGGGCTATTCCACTCTTCTCTGGCTGTAAATATGACAGGCTACCCATAGATCTACGGCTGAGGGCGTCGGCTACCGTGTTCGCCTTCCCCGGATGGTATAAAATATCAACGTCATTGTCATCGGTCCCTTCTGGGAGCGTTAGAACCGGTGCAGAAGTCAATATTTCCTTCAATGCCTGGAAACTCCATTTGCAAGCATCAGTTCATTGAAACTTTGCTCCCTTCTAAGTCAACTTTATCAAAGGTGCTGAAAGGGAAGAAAATCCCATTACAAATCTCCTGTAATAACCTGCCAAATCGAGAAAGCTATGAACCTCCGTCGGTGTCGTGGGTCTAGGCCAAGTCTTTACTACCTCAATCTTTTGTGTATCAACCCAGATACCTTTACTCGAAATGATATGCCCAAGGAAAGCTACAGAGTTCAACCAGAATTCACATTTAGAGAATTAACCCTACCAGTTCTGGTCATATCTTGTGCTGCACCAGTTTCTTCCATTTTCCCCTTTCCTTTCCTTCTCTCTTCTGCAGTATTGTCCTAGGGCATAACATTGGAATTAAAGGATGGTGTGGGTGCTACCGTTACGGTGAATGGTGTGGTCACTTCTACTTCGAACGGAGTTGGTGTGGCTGAGGGCATTGTTACTTCAACCTCGAACAGAGTTGGTGCGGCTACCTCAACTTCAATCGGTGACTGTATATGTAAAACAATAGGCGTGAGAGTGACTGGAGGCATTTTGGGATAATCCTCTTCTCGAATGAGCCCAATTGACCCCTCCGAGTCCCATTCTTCATCAGTTTCTATCACATTTACCCCCTCGCCCTTGTGATCCGGGAGGGGATTGTTGCGGACGTTAGGTGCAGTCTCCTTTGCTTGTATAACTTGTGTATCAATCAGCATCTGGATCTTATCCTTTAGAGTGCGGCATTCATCAATAGTGTGACCCTTCATGCCTGAATGGTAGGCACATATCTTATTCTGATTGACCCATTGAGAGGAATCTTTCATGGCGACAGTGGGAATAGAAGTGACATAACCAGAAACTTTCAATCTCTCATACAACTGGTCAATAGGTTCGGCAATAGGAGTGTATTATTTGGGCAGCCTACGGTCAAAATTTGGCCTAGGTTTTTGGTAGTTTTGGCGGGCTGGTGGTGAGTGGTAATATGCTGGCTGAGTGTTGTAAGTGTGGTAGGCGGTAGCGGGTTGTTGATATCTAGGGTTGAAGGCTGATATGTGGGTAGAGGCATTTGATGTGTGAGAGGAGACTTTGGACCTTGGGCTACCATCACAGTCCCTACTTCCTTCTTTTTAGATATACCCCCCGACTGCAAGGCTTTGTTCGTAGCCTGGAGTGCCTCGAAATTTGTTACCATCCCGCTTTTGATTCCCTCTTCTATTCTTTCTCCCAATTTGATGATGTCGGAGAATTTATGATTTTCAATAACTATCAACCTCTCATAATATTGCGGATCCTGGGCTCGGACAAAGAATTTGTTCTTCTTCCAATGCTGGCCTTACTTTTGCAGTCTCTGATCTCCACCGAGTAGCATACTCGCAGAAAGTTTCTATCGGCTTCTTTTTAAGATTCTGGATATAGAAGACGTCCGGTGCATTCTCTGTGTTGAATCTGAACCGATCCATAAAATCTGACGCCATGCTTACCCAATTAATCCACTTCTTCAGATTTTGACGGATGTACCAGGATAGGGCGTATCCAATGAGGCTCCTCATGAACATCTTCATGTGGATTCTTTCATCTTTACCAACCCCTACGAGCTTGTCGCAATACGTCCTTAGATGTACCTTTGGATCATCTGTCCCGTCGAACATTTTGAGCTTAGGAGGTTTGTTACCCTTTGGTAGTTCTACATTCGGTTGAATACATAAATCCCCATAGTTCAAATCTTCGATGCCTTTACCACCTTCAACACCTTGGACTCGACTTGTAAGCTTCTTAAGTTCTTCCGGCATGTTTTTGATGAGCAGGTCCTTCTCGACAGATTCCGGTGTATACAGGGTTTGTTGTGAAGTGTGGGGTAAGGTTTCCACATATATGGGATTACTTTGGTGGACTCTAGGGATTTGGGTGTAGTGGTGATCATTGGTTGAGTTTTGGGGATCAAGAGTAGGTTGTGGTGCATTTTGAGGAGTGTGGTAGGTGATAGTTTGTGGGTACTGGGTCAGATGATGATGATGTTGTGGAGGAGTTGGGTTTTGTGAGTTTTGTTGGTTGATGTCGGGAACATTCAGGGTAAGGGATAGGTTTGCCAAGTTACGGACCTGCTCAAGTCCCCCTTGTAACTCCAATATCCTTTGCTCTAACCGTAAAACCAAGTCATTCTGCGCTGGAGTACTTCGACCATCTGAAGTTTCAACATTCTCGGTGTGCGCAGCATTGTCTTTCTGGATACCACTCATATCGTCCATCTTAGCTTTTCCTTTGTTCTTGGGATCACTTGGAGGAGGAGGAAGTGCAGGACCTCTAGATCTGGTATGATATGCTGATGATGCCAGTATGCACGAACCAACCTTAGGGGACGGGAATAAACAAAGAAAAGAAGAAAAATAAAAGGTAAACAAGTCAGTAAGGAGTATTAAAAGGATATTTACGATATTTAAACAGGTATTGCGGAATTATAAATTCACGTCCTAATTTGGGGACCTCATCGTGCCCGAGGTAGGCCTAGTGACATATATCTTTGGAGAAAACTCAATGTCGATAACTGCGTCATTTCATTAATATGATAAATAGACCAAATCTATACTAAAACGACAATAATTATAAAGAGTCACTAGTGGCATTTGCCTTATGACAATTAAATTCTAAAATGAATCTAGAAAACATTATTCCTAATCACCTCGGTCACATAGGGACCTTATCCAAGCTTGGCCTTCTTAGCCCCGTCAATCAGATTCCCCAGGTCGCGCATGTCCAACAGCAGATACGCCCTTGCTAGATGTCCTCCTTCATTGCCCTTTGCTTTCTGACAATCCGAGATCCTTTTCCTCATATTTCCTTCAACTTCCATCAAACCCTGCTCCAAATACTCCAACCTTTCTATTGATTTAGTAACGATTCCCCTCCATTCATTGATTGCTTCCATGTCCACTTTATGTTGTTCCAGATGCCTGGCCTCAGATTCAAAGACTCTTTTGCGCAACCTCCTGTATTTAACTTGTGCTTCAGCAGCGCCGTCTATGATCTTATTTCTCAAATCAACCCCTGGCTTGACCTCTCCTGCTATGTCATCGACCAACCATGATGGGTATAAGTACACATGGCCGGCATGATACCTGTATGGCTCGATGGTATCTTTCTCCACAATAATCTTTTGATGCCTCATGTGATGTGCATTGAACTTGAATGGAATGGCATTCCCTTGGAAGTCTGCTTTGTAATGAACTATTTTGGAAACTTGTGGTATAACCTATTTTCTCCCAGCTTGCCTCATGACTCTGATAGGAACATAAGGATAGATTCCCCTTAATCCGATTAGCATTAGATGAGGAACATCTCTCAACCTGATGATGAATTCACTGCTAGGGAACCACTCGAACATCCAATGTACCTTGTCATCAATCAAATTGCTAAAGAAATCTACCCAGCTCACATCGTTTCCCGGTTGTGCAAACCTGTCTGGGATAAAAGTCATTCTCTTCGGATGGTGATAAGCTATGTGGTCATTCCATGGTCGTCGCGAAAATTCTTGACGGTATTGTCCTCTCTGAAGGTGTTCCAACAACTATATTTGCAGCAATAGATTGCAACCCTCGAAATGCCTATATCCCTTTTTGCAATGGTCTAATGCTCGGTACATCTCAGCCACGATCATTGGGACAATAGTGTAAGTTTGCCCCTCAATTCCTTCCATTAGGGTCTTAGTGACCATAGCTAGGCGAGTGTGGATCATTTCCCCTTATATTAGGAATATCAGCAACCCTAAAAACAGACAATGAATACAAAAACCCGGAAGTGAGTCCAACCCAAAGAAGTGATGGCAAATTCATCATGGTAAAGATGATATGACTTGTTGTGACCATAACGCTCGTAAAGGAAGTCGAATGGTATGTAAGATTTCTTCAGACAGGCTAATTCATCATTTTTCGTGAAACCCATCATTTTTAGGAAACCTCGAGAAGTACGGTTTTTCGGTACCAACAAGCCAGGGCTATCCCATGGGAGCCTAGTGAAGCCTCCTATTTCCTCTAGAAGGGGAGTCATTTCTATATCACCAAAACGGAAGATGGTCCTCTTCTCATCCCAGAACATGGTGGCAGCCTCAATTAACGCATTGTTTGGCTGAATATCTAACAAAGAAGGTAAATTCCCAAGAACTCTTTTCACATGGTTTTTGTCACTTGGCGAGAGATTTTCCCACCAATCTCTTAACAAAGGTGGGATACTTCGAACCATGCCGAACCTACGGAATTCGTGCCTCATTTCTACAAAACAAATAAAGTTAGCCCTTTCCCCCTCCAGATTCGACTATTTACACATTAATAATTAGCATATCGACACGTTTTCTCCAAATAATGCACATATCATGATTGTACCCATTGGGATTTAAGGAAATCCCGGCGGGATTTGGACAAGGCTTGCCTTAGAGAGTTATTACGCGGACAACATTCTAACCCATACTAGGTTTAGACATGATGCATGCACAACTAATATTAGAGTGGGGGTTTCTAGAAGAGTCTAGATCGGTACCCTAAAGTGGACAACTTGAGAGGGGAAGGCACAGAACCGTCGATTGCACTGTTGATCGACTGGTTTTACCGCAAATAAGCCTTTCCAAATTTAAAAGGGTGATTTAGGAAGAGCGCGGACACTTATCAAGTGCCGCTATGGTATTAATTATGCACGAGTGGAATATGATGTGGAGCATGCTTTATGTAAAGTTAAAACAACACGTTGTCAAGTATTTTGCATGATGAAGACAATAAACGCAGTATTAAATGGAGCGTAAAAACATAAAAAGAAAGGAAACCAAGGAAGAAGTTAGTTCGCGCAATGTGAAAGAATTGCAATAAGGCAAGCAAAGGGTAGGGGTAGGGAGAGACATGATGTAGCAAATTTAAAAATGATTCGGAGCAAGTGAACATGACTTGGAAAATAAAGGAAAACGCACATTGTAACAAAATTAAGCAAAAATATGAATATTAATAGAAATTCAAAATAGAGGGAAATAGGGGAAATGGTGTGCATGTAGCCATAAAAAGGGAAAATGGAAGCAGGATGTTCATGTAACTATAAAGAACAAGGAAACACATTCATCAAAGAAGACTAATTCATATAGACCAAGTTTGCTATGGTAAGAGCCTAAAAATGTCCCCTGCACAGTTGCCATGCCGTCGCGCCCCTCTTTCTCGCGAAATCGGGTTTCGACACATGACAACTCTTTTAAAGGAAGGTGTTAAAAGAGAGAGTCGCCATCTAATGGGTTTGAGGTGCGTTAGGGCACCTATTTGCAAATAACTCTGGTTTAACCAGTTTGCGTCACCAAAGATCGGGTAAGGGCTGAAATTACGTTGAAGAGAAGGTGTTAGGAACTCTTCGAAGTCCACAACTGTGGGTCCCGGCCAAACTTGAATTATATAAATTAGTCAAATAGTCAGAGAGAAAAACAAAAAGTTTGAAAAAAATTCATTATTAGAAAGTCCTTGAGTAAACATAGATAATTGGTTTAAATATAAGATGGGGGTCCTAAGTTTATTAGCCTAAAGGATCACCCCGTGCAACATAAATAATACTTCGTAACTCCCTCGAGATGGGGTGTTAGTCATATTATTCAGCGGGCATAGACTATCATCTCCTGCTACCCGATTACTATCTTTAAGTTTTTACCTAAAGCGCACTAGTTGGTTCTAAACCGTGCCCTATGCTTGCACTACCCGTCCCATACCTATGGCCCAGGAGGCGTTTGGACCTTTATTTTGGATGGTTTCTAAACTTAGCTTAGGCTGCTCAGAAATGATAAAACTAGGTGACATACAAAACAAGTTGGACTTCATGTAAAAGCAATTAAGATCTCAAGTTAGCCTCCACACTTAGACAACCAATTCACGCGAACAAATTTTCACATTAAACGTTATACAATTTCAGGATTGAGGCAAATTAAACCCATTAGGCCCTATAGACATGGTTTCTATGTGACATGAATTTTGAACGTGCAGACAGTTTTGTATGCAGAGTATAATTTCTAAGTGACTACACAGTTGCCTACTAATTACAGGTTGTAAGAGATTAAACCTATTGACACGCTATCTAGATGATTTACGCACTAATTGGCAGTGATAATAACAGGAGATATTCAGAATTACTTAGTTTGCTCCTATAGGCATGCTTTCTAATAGTGGCAACGAAATAATGTTGAAAGTTCAATTTTAGCACTTAAAGCAAGATTTCTACGATTCGCGATGGAAACTGATTTTAGCTCCTATAGTCATGTTTCCTAAATGAGCAATTATAACAACAACACATTAACCAATTAAACCCTATAGGCATGATTTCTAAAATGCAGATTTGATAGAAGATAAATTAACAGAACCCTATGGTCGTAGCACCTAATGAATATGCTGTAATGCACATTGAGACATTGGTCATTTTATTTTCTATAGGCATGACATCTAGCATGTAGAAACAGAATATGTTAAATGAATTAAATATCTATAGGCAGGTTATCTAATACACACAATAGCAGAACATGTTCGAGCAAAGTAAACACCTATAGGCAGGATTTCTACCCGTTTCATGCAAATAATAAAATAAACCTCTTTTCCCAATTTTACTAACACCCCAATTGTTATTATAACATTATTACAAGCCCAATGAGTGAAATAAATTACAGAATTACAGAATTGCTATAGTGGGCCTAATGTAGGCCCAATGTATACCTAGCCTAGCTAGGCCTTCAACACAGTTTCACAACATCGCAGAAACAATCTCCATTCACACAAAATAGCCCACATCCAGTAGCCATCAAAAGTCCCAGAGGTATAGCCATTTACACAAACCAACTTGTTTATCCAGTAGGTGAGAAGAGGGAGTAAAATTGAGCAATTAGGAAAAAGGTGGCAAAGAACCTTGGATCCTAGTGTGTCATAGTTCTCAAGGGCTTCAAGAACCCAGGGCAGTGCTCAGACTAGGGAGGTTGATAGAGGAGACTTAGGGGAAGGGCTTTGGCTTACAGCCAGCCCCAGAATTAAACAAGAAACAACCAGTGAAAATAGTAGTAGGGTAATAGGTTTGGAAAACATTAGCAAACTTGTAAGATAATCACATAATGAACTCCAAAAGAAAATTAACACACTGGGCAGGGTGACATATGATAAGGAACAAGAAGCCTGGGATTGCAAGTTAACAGGAAATGATATTAGACCATTAAAACCAAGTAATGAAACTAATTTAGGACTTAAGGGATCATGTTATACCAAACACAAGAGTTAAGCATTATAATACAAACATGATCAGGTAACATAGAGTGTCAGTTAAGGGAGACCGGTTTTAATGGATCACAAGTTGTCAGAGGTACATATTGGATATGGCAAGAATACATAGGGTGATAACCATAGTCATAAGAGCATATAACATTCAGAGTAAAGGTCTTAAACAAGTTAGGGCATACTAATAACATCAAATTAGTCATTAGAAGTTCAGAATTAGGTAGAGAACATCGATTGAACCATATAGTCAAAACAGATTTTTCAGGTTATCACAAACTAAACTAAGCATGCTTCATTTTGTCTAAATTAATTAGGCTAGCTGCAAAGTATTATTAAGCTAGCAATCACAAGCAGTATTAGGCAGAAAGGAGTCAAAGAAATGCATTAGATCATGCAATTAAGAGAACATGCTAATTAGAACATAATAACATTGCGAAAGTTAGAAAATAACCAGTGATTGTTCGATAAACAAGAAAAAGATTGCAGTAAGGACCCATAGTCCTGAATATGTCAAGTTCCAAGGGTTTCAAGAACCTAGGCACTGCCCACACCTAAGAGAGGTCAGAAAAATTATAAGTCCAATGGCCTTGGCTTTCAGCCGGCCAAGAACCAAACAGAATCGAATAGTGAACCAGTATAGAGTAGAAAAGTTCAATTTTTAGTGAGATAATAGTGATTCCAGTTCTGTCCAGAAAGGGTAAGGGGATGGGTTTTTATAGTAGCAAAGTTAAACACACAAACAAGGAAAAACAATCAATCAACTTTAAAGAAAAAGGAAAGAATAACATGCGGAACTGATTCAGAATCAATTTGGGAGAAGTCAAGCAAACCCTAGTTTTTAGGAAAACAAATATTACCAGAATATACACAAAAATAATAACATAGGATGAATATAGACACAAATAGCACTAAAAATCAAAGAATCAAAACAATTTTGTTCTTATTTAAGGAAATCTGAAAACCATAATTTGAGGGTAAGTAAGAATCAACAAAAGATACACAAATATCGTACTAACAATAGAGCAAAATGATGAATATAGATAGAATATCAGAAAAGTCAAGGATTTGAACCGATTTTGGTTCGATCTTTATGAGATCTGCTTGCCATGTTTAGGAAAGCAGTGTAGAAGAGTAACCAGTACAAAAGAGAGGCCGTATATGGCAAAGAAACACCATGGAATCCCATATTGGGTGGGATTAGGAGAGATTTTAGGGGTGCGGGAGAATGGAGGTGAGGATATGAGTGCGGCGGACGGTCAGAAATGGGGATTAGCGTTGGGTGTTTGGGGTAGTTAAAAGAGAGGGTGTGATATGGGGGCAGTTGATCTTCGAGATCAACGGCCATGATTAAAAAGTGGTTGGCTCGGGTGGTTAAAACGGGTCGCGGCCGGGTTGTGGGGCTGGGTTAATTGATTTGGGCTGGGGGTTATTTGGTCTAGAGTATTAGATTTTGGTCGAGTGATTGGCCCGAAAAATAAGTAGGATTTTAGGCTAGTTTTTAAATACCCAATATTTAATAAACATAATTCATAAAAGTAATTAATAAATAACAAAAAAATTATTTGTGCACTAAAATGATTAAAAAGAATTACTTAACGTTATAAAAATATAAAAAGTTATTTTTTGCATAAATAATGTAATTATACATGAATATGGACTATTATTGCAAAAATGTGCGATTAGCCCTAAAATGCAAATGTAATTATAAAAAATGCACTGAAAAGTATTTAAAACATCATGTTGGTGTAAATGATAAGTTTAGATGATTAAATCATCATAAAAATAATTTGAAGGATAATTACTGGATGTTTATATAATAAAAATATAGAAATAAATCGATTTAAAGCCTTTAAAAATTATGAAAAATTATGAAAAAAGCTTGTATAGGTTTATAAACTAAATGATAATGCAAATATACTATTTCAAAGTGTATATATATATATATATATATATATTAAAAATATAAGGAAAAAATTTGGTATCAACACCGAGTATGTAAGGCAATATATTGAAAGCTGAAACTGAACTAATAATATAATAATTGAAAGTAACTAGGAGTCAAAGATAATCTGAAGATATACTCACCTGCTGATACTGACTCAACTCTCTCAATAAATGTAAGGCAATTTGGTTTTGTGCTAATGGGTTTAGAAGAGCTCCCAATGATTTCAACCACGGCTTGTGATTGTTTCTTGGATAAGGGACAAGTTGAATGTTTCTGACTGACAGAATATGTGTCCGGTTTATAATTCCGGGATGATAATGGGATTTTCATATTTTTCTTATGATGGCATGATAGATGTGGTGCGACGTGTGGGATTAAGGTTTGCATGTACGAGGTTGCGGTTCAACTTTGAATTGAAGGTCAGGAGTTCTAGACATGATTGACGGTTTCAGACATTTAGAAGGATGCTGGCACTGTATGTATCACCTGATAATGGTGCATATTTCAGAAGGCATATTTTGTTTGACTTGCAGATGCTTGACTGGTATTACGGTAATCGCCTGGTTGTTGGTTGACTACTGATGTTCAGAGTTTGCTATGTGGCACGAAATAATTATGGAAATAATTATTGTGAGGTGATTATATATGAGGGATGTATCATTCATTTGAGTGGTGGGTTGGGATCAGACGCGAATAATCAGGTAATCTAGGGATTTAAAGACTACGAGGGTTCTCAAAGGCATATTGTTCGTTGGTTGTAGACAGTGAAGGTATGTTGAGAGGTTGACAGTTGAGTGAATGTGTTATGGATAGGTTAATGTGGACTTTTCAGAGGTTCTTTACCTATTTCGTGCGTATCGGAATTGATTTTGAGGGCATTGGTAGGTCTAATGAGAATGTGTGTTCTACATCGGGTTGGCTTTGTTTACTCAGCACAATTACTATTGAGGGACGGTCATATGTTATAGTTGATGTTATTCTTTTTCTGATATTTTCCATGTATTACTCTCATATGATACAATGATTTGTGAGACTGTTGACTATTTACACACATGATGTGGTTCTATTTGGGCATTGTGGCGGAATTCGAGCAAGATGGCCCTCGGTGTTGAATGGTTGATTGCGCCTTGGTTATGGTCTTCCTGCTTGTGGTATATTGATAAGTGCGGATTTTGACCACTTTAGTACCTTCATGCTTTAGTTTTAGTCCGAAAATGTTGATTTATGTTCCCAAAACTAATGAAAGTGTGTAAATTGCAGGAATATTGGAGATTTTGACTCTAATGAAAAAATCCAACTCAAAAAGGGGTGTTCCGGCTCAAGAGGCAGGAAAGAGCGTAGCATACCAGAAGTGTAGATTGCAGAAGTATTTCTACAGCCGTAAAAGAATGTGCTAACCGCAAAATTCTCTCTGCGGCCGCAGATCTTATGTAGAAGCCCATAAGTGATTGAAGAGAAGTGCGGACCGTACACAATTTGTGCGGCCGCAGAACATGGTCGCACTGACAAGAATCAAAAAGTTCAGAGAGTGTGAAAAATGACCAAGACTGAAGCCTTGCCAGGACTGCAGACCGCACATGATTTGTGCAATCGCAGAAGCTGAAGTGCAGCCGCAAATCAAATTGTGCGGCAGCAAAATCTCTCAACCTGCAGACTCAAGCAATGTGCGGACCGCACATGGAATTTAATTTAATGGTTGCAGCCGAACCCTAATGTGTAAATATTATGGGTATCTAATTTAATGCTTGTTTATGATTGGATGTTTTTCATTTAGCCTTGGTCATACTTTAATTATAGAATTAATGGTTGCAAACATTGATTCCTGCCTTTTTGACTTAGTCTTTACTTGACAAAGAGGGACCTAGTCCAGGAAAACTTGGCTAACAAGAAATTGGGCTAGTTAAGTATTTGAATAGCCTAAATAAAGGGTTTGAACTAGAGATAGGGAAAATCCGACATGAGCTCATATCAACTATTTAGCTTGATACTTATTTGGGCTTGAGAAATTCAAATGGAGCAAAATCACTCTATGGCTGAGAGGTATTGAGTGGGTAACTTAGAGTTGAGAGCTATAATAGACCACAATTACTAAAATAAGTGTTAACATAATAAACCCATTAGGCGAACACCTACGCAAAGGTTACATCCCTAGGCCTTTTTACCTATTTGAAAACAACCAAAAACAATTAGTCAATGTCTAATTTTGTTTCTCTAGTTGATCATTGATAGTGTAGTTTATAAAAGAAATTAGCAAAACCAGCTTGATTGGAAGTGTATTTAAGCTCATTCGTCTTCACGCATCAAGTATACCCCAACACCCATTTTTAGCTCCCTGAGAAAATCGACCCCGACTCATAGTTAGGTACAATTCTTCCAATATCTCTTCCACTCATTGTTGAGTGTGGATTGGGAGTGGATCAATTTTTGGCGTCGTTGCCAGTGAGCTTAAACGATGTTAGCTATATATTTGAGTGTGTTTTTGGCATATCTTCTTTCCCTTCCGTGTTACGAACGTGTTTAAGAAATCTTACGTACAATCATGGCAAACAATGAGCTCGGATATATGCCTTTGGGGCACTTGGATGGTGAAGAGGAACAACTCGATGAGGTACGTCAAGTGCCATAACAAAGAGGCCAGAGACCACAAGTCAACATGCCCGTTCCACCCTCGCCTCCACCATAGCCACCACAAGCATCTCCACACCATATATTTCCCAACGAAGGTTATGATAGTGCAATAGTCCCTCCCCGTATTAGGGCGGGCAGCTTTCAAATCACCAATGTGATGCTCACTTTGCTTAAGCAACAGGGTTTCCTCACCGGTGCTCCAATTCAAAATGCTTACAAACTTTTGAAAGGCTTTCTGGATACATGTTGGTGGAGCAAGCAAATTAATATTTTCGAGGATGCATTGAGACTAAGGTTTTTTCCCTTCTCTCTATGCGGGAAATCTTTAGATTCGTTGGAACGTTTGCTGAACCATTCAATTCACGCTTGGGATGAGTTGGCGGCCAAGTTCATTGCTAAGTTTTTCTCTCCCGGGGACATGGATACACCTCTAGATGAGATCTTGGCATTCAAATAAGAGCCGGATAAACCACTACACAAAATTTGGGAGCGCTATGGAACAATAGTTAAGGAATGTACCAGTAACGATACGATGGAAAACATGTTGCAACAAACTTTTATCGTGGGATTAACACAACCAATTAATGTGTAGTGAATCAACTAGCTGCTAGGAACATTATGACTAGGCCTTATGCGGAGGCGTGTGACATTCTAGATGAGATGGCGAACACGTCATCGGTTTGGCAATCCCGTGCCAATGTCCCACAAGGTGATCCGAATATGATCCACCTCCACAGATAATTGAAAGACCATGGGCAAGTCATTGCCCACTTGACCACTACCATGACTCAACTAGTAAAGGCTCAACTAAATCTAAGAAAATTCATACTATGGAGAGAGTGAATGTTATGGTGAACAAGAAGAGGGCTAACCGTCCACAAATGAAAGCCCGAGTGGAGAACTATATGCAAGGTGATGGAGGTTTTGTTCAAGATGATTCTTATAATGAGCAAGAGGAGGAAGTGCAATATGTCAATAATTTTCAAGGGCAAAGAAACAACTTCCAAGGCCCAAACCAACAACAATGGCGACAATAAAACAATCATGGCAATTGGAGTTCTAACAATCAAGAGAATTGGCATAATAACAACAATCAAGGAAACTATAGTGTAAACAACCAAGGAAATTGGAGAGGCAACAACCAACATGGTTGGGGTAACAATCAAGGTCGCCGGGGGGTCGGGTTTACAAAGGCCCCCATGTATAAACAACTGAGCAACCCACCAAAAGAATGCCCATTCGGATGCCCAACTTGCCTCACACAACACATCAATCCGCAATCTAGAAGTTCAATGGGGCAAATCTCTCAAGCTCTAAATTCTTGACCTAAGGGTGCACTAACAAGTGAAATGGTGGGAAACCCAAAGGGTGGTACAATATGGGGCATGATATGGCGGTTATCACAAGAAGTGGAAGAGGCGTGAATGCACCCACTTCAAGTGGAAGGCGACTTGCTGATGATGATAATGTAATGCAAGAAGAATAGATCCCGAACAATGTTGCTCAACCAAATGAGGAAGTTCGGTTTGATATATATGATAGTGTGGAAGAGACTCAAGAGGAGGTGAACCCGTCTAGGAAACCAAACATTGACATACCGGAGCTAGTAGTGCAAAAGTCAAGGGCACCATTGCCTAATCCTCCACCTCCAAACCATCAAAGACTTTCCAAGTAAAATGGTGAGAATCAATTCAAGAAGTTCATTCAAATGAAGAATAGTCTTTCAATCAATGTATCATTGGTAGAAGGTTAGGAACAAATTCCCAGTTATGAAAATTTTATGAAAGATCTTGTGACAAAGAAGCAGTCGATGAATTTTGTGACTATCAAAGTCACTCATCAAGTGAGAGCGATTGTTCATTCAATGGCTTCTAAGTTGGAGGATCCCGGTGCTTTCACGATTCCTTGTACAATTGGAAGTGCCGAGTTTAGTAAAGATCTTTGTGATCTTGGGGAAAGTACAAATTTGATGCCCTATTCAATTTTCAAGACTTTGTGGATTGGACAACCAATAACCACTTCTATTAGATTGCAAATGGCCGATCGTAGCATGAAAAGGCCGTTGGGTGTGATTGAAGATGTTTTGGTCCGGGATAATAAATTCATTCTTCTGGCGAACTTTGTCATTTAAGATTGTGAAGGTGATTATGAAGTTGTTACATTTCGTATTTTCATACGTTAAAGTTTTGTCGTAAGTTAATTGACGTAGACTCGGGAATGAAATTGTTTTTGAGGTAATAAGCATTTGTGCCATTTATAACAAGCGATAAGTAAGTACCGTGAAAGTTAAATGGTAAACGAATCAAAGAAAATGAGTTTCGTTGAAGGTTGTCAGTTTGGGATAAAATACGGTCCGAGCTATAATACTCGGTATTTATGGACTAGTGCCATACAAGGTACCACATGACCATGATAGTAAGGTGTATAAGGTATCTTAAAAGTGAGTAGTATTTTAAGTAATTTGGGATAATTCTTAATTATGTGGGTAATTGGTTAATTATTGGATTAGTGGGGGATTAACAAGTTAATTAAGGAAATGGGTGGATCATTATTGGTGGGAAATCTCCCCCCCCCCCCCAACGTGGCAGCAACTTATGCCCCATTTGTGACTCTTTACTTACATTACAAGGTGGCACATTTAGAGGGACTTTTGGCTAAGTCATCACCTAAGTGGGCCCCACACCCACTAAGGTAAAGATATCTCAGAATTCACAAAGAGAGATATATATAATCTCCATAGCAATGTAAATTGCTCCAGCAAACTAATACAAAATGATAGCAACGTGATTTGCTACAAAATTCATACAAGACTACTTAGCAACGTGAGAATTGCGATTCTAAGGGAGTACGACGCAATGTTTCTCAAGAATATCATACGAATTTTTCCTTATTTCGATCTCGTTGTTATGTGTTTTGTCGGGATTAATGGGTGTTAGAGGGATTGTTAAGAGAATCGACTAAGGATGTTAAGGCTATCCCTTCTCTCCTTTTGGCATGATTCATATGATACAAACTAAATGAGCAAACGCACAACTTTCATAAATGACTCTATTCATCGAAGTACTAGGGGTGCCTATGTTTTTGATTCCCCATGTGAACTTTTATAATATTTTCTGTTCATGGGTATCAGAAAAATACGTAGTTGATAAAGATTATCTGAAAGGCATATTGATCCTATGACATTCCGAGAAATCGTATTAACGTACTTCTTATGCATTTTATTCATTTATACATGTACATTGACCTGTGACCATATGTCGTTATATACATGTATATTATATGTATATGGGATATGGAAAAAGGTTATGGCTTTATATAAGCACCATTTCCTGATCAGCTGGTATATGTTAATGATTTTGCCCACAGTGGCCGAGATTATATGATGGGATTCCCTCAGAGGCTTGATGATGTTATGTACACCTATACCTTTGCATGATACGGCATTTATACACATATGCATGACATTATAAATGTTTCAGGATTTACAAAGTTTTTTAGACTCACAGGTGGAATTCTTTATTCCACGTTTCATCTATGCCTTTATGTACTGATTTTCATGCCTTACATACTTGGTAATTTATTTGTACTAACGTCCCTTTTCCTGGGGATGCTGTATTTCATGCCCGCAGGTGCAGGTAGACAGGCTGACGACCCCCCTTTTGAGGATCTTTGATCAGCAAGAGTTGGTGTGCTACACTTGATCTGGAGCTGTTACTAGTTTTTGTACGCTGTTTTGAAATGTAGATATGGGTACGACGGGGCAAAGTCCCATATTTTATACAGTTGTGCACTCTATTAGAGGTCTGTAGATAGACATGTATAGTTGCACAGTATGTGGCCTTGTCGGCTTCCAATTTTAGATATATAGTTGTCT
The DNA here is from genome assembly GCF_000390325.3 of Nicotiana tomentosiformis. NCBI lineage: Eukaryota > Viridiplantae > Streptophyta > Magnoliopsida > Solanales > Solanaceae > Nicotiana > Nicotiana tomentosiformis. The sequence goes on along the minus strand of NC_090819.1, from coordinate 53,490,743 downwards.
ATAGCAGCCTTGTCGGCTCGCCCTACCGTATTCCACATGTATATGTCTTTTGGACATGTTTTCCTCATGTATGTTTTGCATGTAATTCAGAAATTTATTGACAGATGTTATTCATGACCTACCCTTAATGCATGTTTATATCTTGACGCATGTTTAGGGGTGTTTGACAGGTAGGACTCGGGCACTCATCATAGCCCATCGGTTTGGGTCGTGATAGAAGTGACAATTATTATTGGAAGACCTTTCCTTGCTACGTGTAAGCCTCTTTGTGATGTTGAGGCCGGAGAACTCATTTTCTGGGTTGGTGATGAAAAAGTGATATTCCATGTGTGTATGTCCATGCGGCAACCAAATAGCAATGAGGTGTGTTCTCTTGTGGAATTGGTGACTGATGTTATTGTTGATGATACAAGTGATGCTATCAATGTTGGTGATATGTTGGAGGACGTCTCTCTCAACTTTGATGATGATGAGATGGATAGTTTCATGGAATGTGTGAACTCTTTAAAAGGAATAGTGTCGTACAACTATGCACCCCGAAAATTGTCTTTGGATCTTGAAAATAGGAAGACTTTTTCTACAAAGCCTTCTATTGAAGAGCCACCTACCTTGGAGTTGAAGCCATCGCCTCCACACCTTTGGATGGCGGGGTGTACCTCTCCTGTTCGATGTGTCCCAAAGAAGGGGGCATGACGGTGGTTACCAATGATAAGAATAAATTGATGACTACAAGAACGGTGACCGGATGTAGGGTGTGTATGTATAATCGCAAGCTCAATAATGTAATAAGGAAGGATAACTTTCACTTCCTTTCTTAGATCAAATGCTCGATAGATTGGCTGGCTGTGCTTTATACTGCTTTCTTGATAGGTACTCGGGCTACAACCAAATTATCAATGCTCTAGAATATCAAAAGAAAACAACATTTACATGTCCCTGTGGTACTTTTGCTTTTATGCAGATGCCATTTGGTTTGTGCAATGCATCGGTGACTTTTCAACGGTGTATGATGGCTATTTTTATGGACATGGTGGAGGACTGCCTTGAAATTTTCATGGATGACTTCTCGGTGGTTGGGGATTGTTTTGATGATTGTCTTGCAAATTTGGACAAAGTGTTCGCTAGATGTGACGAAACCAACTTGGTACTCATAATTGTCTTCCTCATGGTTGAGGAAGGTATTGTCCTTGGCAATAAAAGTTCAAGGAATGGAAGTGAAGTTTAGAAGGCAAATATTCAGGTGATTTCTAATCTTCCACCCCCAACTTTCGTGAAGGGTGTGCGGAGTTCCTAGGCCATGCAGGGTTTTACCGGTCCTATATCAATGATTTATCTAAAGTGGTGAACCCATTGTGCAAGCTCCTTGAGAAAGATGCCAAGTTCAATTTCAATGATGATTGTGTGAGAGCTTTTGAATTGTTAAAGCTCAAGTTTACAACTACTCCCATCATCACCGCTCCAAATTGGAGTGTGCCTTTTGAACTCATGTGTGATGCAAGTGACTTAGCGGTGAGGGCTGATTTGGGCCAACGTATCAACACGATTTTCCATTTGGTATACTATGCTAGTAAGACCATGAATAGTGTCCAAGTCAACTATATCATTATTGTATTTGAAATTGTGAAGTTCTGCCCGTACTTGATGGGTACCAAAGTTATTGTCTACACGGACCATGCGGCGCTTCATTATCTTATGAGCAAAAAGGACTCCAAAGATCGGTTGATGAGATGGGTACTCTTGTGGAAAGAATTTGATGTTGACATCCAAGATAGGAAAGGTAGTGACAACGAAGTGGCGGACCACTTGTCTCGTTTGGAGGAGGAGGGGAAGCCACATGCTGGACTTGAAATAAATGACTCCTTCCCCGAAGAGCAACTTTTGGCAATTTCAATGAAAGATATGCCATGGTTAGCGGACTTGGAAAATTTTCTTGTGCGTGGAATCATTTCGGACGAGTTCTCTTGAAGCCAAAGGAAGAAGATCAAATGGGATTGACAAGATTATTATTAAGATGAACCATACCTTTTTCGGATTTGTACGGACGGGATAATTAGGAGGTGTGTACCAGAAGACGAGCAAGGTGATATTCTTGGGGCTTGACACTCTACGCCATATGGTTGTCATCATGGTGGAGCAAGAACGCGGCCAAAGTGCTTAGTTGTCGTTTCTATTGGGCTGCTCTTTACAAGGATGCTAGTGAGTTGGTGAAAAGATGTGATGAATTTCAATGGGCCGGTGGAATCTCAAAGAAAAATGAAATGCCTCTCACAAACATTTTTGAGATTGAAATTTTCGATGTTTGGGGCATTGACATCATGGGCCCTTTCGTGAGCTCTTGTGAAAATACCTACATCTTGGTCGTGGTGGATTGTGTGTCCAAATGGGTTGAGGCTGTCACTTTACCCAACAATGAGGCGAGAAGTGTAGTGTCTTTCTTGAAGAAGAATATTTTCACAAGATTTGGTACTTCACGTGCAATCATAAGCAATGGGGGGTCACACTTTTGCAACAAAGCTTTTGACACTTCACTTAGCAAGTATGGTGTTACTCACAAGGTCATGACTCCCTCTCACCCACAAGATAATAGGCAAACGGAAGACTCCAACCGGGAGATAAATAGTATCTTGCCTAAAACGGTGAATGCAAATCGGATGGATTGGTCCAAGAAGCTTGATGATGCGTTATGGGCTTATCGGACGTATTACAAAACACCTATCAGGATGTCTCCATACCGGGTGCCAATCAATTTACTTCATTTCTTGGAAAGAAATTCATTGTGTTTGAAGTGGTGTTCGACAAATCTTGTCCTCTTTCGGTGGAACTAGAGCACAAGGCAATGTGGGCCCTAAAGAAGTTTAATCTTGATTGGGATGTAGCCACTAAATTGAGGGTCACACATTTGAATGAATTAGATGAGTTTCGGTACCATGCATATGCGAATTCATCCTTTTACAATTAAAAGATTAAATATCTTCATAACAAATACATTTGGAACAAAGAGTTCAAGGTGGGTGATCTAGTATTGTTGTTTAACTCAACATTGAGAATGTTTCCCGGGAAGGAAAAATCCAAG
>NC_090819.1:53299923-53487470 GCF_000390325.3 Nicotiana tomentosiformis | reverse complement strand
AAGCCTCTGAGGGCATCCCATCATATCATCTCAGCCACTGTGGGCAAATCATCAATGTTTACCAATTGATCAGGTGGTGGTGCGTATATATCGCAGTAACCTTTTTCCCATATCCTCTATATATATATATATATATATATATATATATATGCGTATATAACGACGTCTGGTCTTGGGTCAATGTACATGTATAAATGAATGCAGTGCATGAGAAGTACGTCAATAAAATCTCTCGGAATGTCATAAGACCATTATACCTCTGATTAATATCATGAAATAAACTTTATCAACTTACGTATTTTCTGAGACCCATGAACGTGACGATAGAATAATAAGACATATAGGAATTCAAGAACATAGACACCTCCAATACTTCTATGAATAGAGTCATTTATGGAAGTTGTGCATTTACTCGTTTCGTTTGTATCGTATAGATCATGCCAAAAGGAAAGAAGGATAGCCTTAACATACCTGAGCCGATTCTCTTGACAATCTCTCTAACACACGTCTTTTGCGAAGAACACATAACGGCGGATCGGAGTAGGGAAAAATCCGTATGATATTTTTGAAAAAGATTGCACCGTACTTCCTTAGAATCACATAATCCAACGTTGCTAAATATTAAGTAGTCTAGTATGAGATTTGATTGTAGCCATAGGGCATAACTGGAATGGGCGTGACCAATTGTACATACCTCTGTTACTATTGAAGGTAACTCAAAATGCTTATATTCCTCTGCCTGAATTGTAAATACTGATAATCTTCATTAACCGGGTGCCTCGTACCCTTCCTCACCTTGCTTCTTTTACTTGTTGAAACTTGTATCTATCTTCTAAATCTCTCATTGCCCTTCACCATAGGGGTGGATCGACATTCTTGCCTTAAGGCTCCTTATAAAGAAGCTTACACGTCTTAATACCTACAAGATCTGCTGAAGACCTCACATTTACTCATCATAAGCATGATGCAAAAATTGAGTTCCTCTGACTCAACTCTTCCACAGTCGCATTCAATCCCTTACCAACCGTCTTTCTAGATGTAGGCATCATTGTATTACGAATAGAATAGAATTTAGGAGTGTGAATTCTTATAAGTGAGCTCTACCACACGATCTAGAGCAAGAAGAAAGAGTGACAGTCCTAAATGCCCTGTAGCCTCCTGCTTATAAGTGTGGTGGATGACACACCCATAAATAAGACTCTACTAGACACGGCTTGTAGACTCCCTAGGACAGAACTGCTCTGATACCACTTTTGTCACGACCCAAACCGATGGGCCACAACGGGCACCCGGTACCTTACTCAACTGAGTACCTACGTAACGTATCTTCGTATCATAATATCATAGGTAAATGAGTCAGAGAGGCTATCGTGAGATAAGTAGAATAAAACATGGGGAAATACTCGACATTGGATGACCCAACATATAATCCAAACTTATATGTATGGCGTACGGGCCTATATGGCCAAAATAATCATTCGTACACCGAACATAGGCCGACAAGGCCATACAATCTTTCATATACATGACATATGTCTACAAGCCTCTAAGTGTACATAAACGTCATAAGGCCGAGACAGGGCCCCGACATACCAATCAATATATGTCTAAATCATACTAACCAAACAAGCAACTACGGAGCAAATGGAGCGCACCAACATCTTTCGCTGAGCTGATAACCTACTTGGAGGACGCTCGACCTATCTATCAGGACTTGCGGGCATGAAATGCAGCGTGCCCAGGCAAAGGGATGTCAGTACGAATAATGTACTGAGTATGTAAGACACATAAATAAGTATACAAAAGACATGGAAGAAATATAGAGTAAGTGACTCAACCTGTGAGTCTGAATAACTCTTTAAATCATGAAATTATTATAGTGTCATGCATATGCGTATGAATGTCATGTCGTGCATAGGTACATGTGTTCATAACATCATCAAGCCTCTGAGAACATCCCATCATATCATCTCGGCCACTGTGGGCAAATCATCAACGTATACCAGCTGATCAGGTGGTGGTGCGTATATAACACCGTAACCTTTTTCCCATATCCCATATACATATATATATATATATATATATATATATATATATATATATATATATATATATATATATATATATATATATATATATATATATATATATATATATATACATATATACGCGTATATAATGTCGTCTGGTCATGGGTCAATGTACATGTATAAATGAATGCAGTGCATGAGAAGTACATCAATAAAATCTCTCCGAATGTCATAAGACCATTATACCTCTGATTAATATCATGAAACAAACTTTATCAACATACGTATTTTCTGAGACCCATGAACAGACGATAGAATAATAAGACATATGGGAATTCAAGAACATATACACCTCTAATACTTCTATGAATAGAGTCATTAATGATAGTTGTGCATTTACTCGTTTCGTTTGTATCGTATAGATCATGCCAAAAGGAAAGAAGGGATAGCCTTAACATAACTGAGCCGATTCTCTTGACAATCTCTCTAACACACGTCTTTTGCGAAGAACACATAATGACGGATCGAAGTAGGGAAAAATCCGAATGATATTCTTGAAAAAGATTGCACCGTACTTCCTTAGAATCGTAAAATCCCATGTTGCTAAATATTAAGTAGTCTTGTATGAGATTTGATTGTACCAAATCACATATACAATTTGTATGAAATTATACACGGTTTTGATAATATACCAGCTCCAACCATTGTCAAATTTGGCTTAACTTTGTGCTAAAATGATGCTTGTAGCTCCTAATCTCAAGGGGGGTAAGCAAGCATTAGCTTGCATGTGCTAAAGTGAAGATTTGTATGCAAATCTCGTTCAGAAGATTAAAAAGGGGTGAATCATTTAATGGAAACCTTGCTACATAATACATGAGTAACAAATCACTTAATGGACACCTTGCTACATAATACATGAGTCACTTAATGTAGTTTTATGTGGATGCCACGTTTTGTGTCCAATCTTTATCCAAAGACTTCAATTAATCAACCTCTAATTATTAATTAACTAGGTAATGTCTCATTACCCAATAATTAACCAATTACCCACATAATTAAGAATTATTTCCACTTACTTAAAATACTACTCACTTCTCACATACCTTATACATCCTACTATCATGGTCATGTGGTACCTTGTATGGCTCTAGTCCATAAATACCGGGTATTTTAGCTCGGTCCATATTTTATCCCAACATGTCAAACTTCGACGAAACTCGTTTTCTTTGATTCGCTTACCCTTTCACCTTCACGAATTTACTTATCACATGTTTGAAATAGCATAATGCTTATAATCTCAAAATAATCTCATTCCCGAACTTACGTGATTAGCTTACGATGAAACTTTAACGTACGAAAATGCGGAAGGTAACATCTCATTTTCGAGCTCATATTAATTTACTTATGGCGTACTTTCACGTACGAAAACATGGGGTGTAACAATTCCGACAACAGGCGAAATCATAACCCTAGACTTTTCAATCATGTCTAAAGCATTTGCACGGTTAGTTATAAATTATAGCATTGTAATCACTTTAATCTTAATTAGTAAATATTCAAATCATTATTTAATATTTCTGAAGGGTAATTACTTGAATTCTTGCACAACTAGTAATTTTGATTAGTAGATTAATTCTCTGTGGGATTTGAGTCTGGACTTGTAGACTAGATTTTATTTGCAACGACCGCTAGACCTCTTAGGTGGCTCTTAGGAGGCATTGTTGGGCGTGATCAAATTTTGGATCTGTTACCAAGGAATTAACGGTGTTATTAATTACAACGAGCAGAATTGCTAGGATTATTAATTTTGTCAACCTTCTTGAGTTTAGTTTCATTACATAGAAATTCTAACGTTCGTAGTCTTATGTGTTATAGGTGCATGCCTAGAAACTCCTCAAGAATTGGTAAATTGTTTGAACCATTATCAGACCCTGAGAAAGCATTCAAGGCACTAAATCGAGCAAACAAGAAAGACAAACAACAACAGAACTCAACAGAACAAATTGAACTAGACATGGGTGATGTCATAGACAATCGAAACAACAGAAATATTGTGAACGACCCGAATAATCAGGGTGTAGCACCTCTTGTGCCAGAAGCAGCCTTGTTTGATTGGGCATAACCCACCACTGAAAATCTGACAAACACAATTGCAGTCCCTCAGATACAAGCAAAATTATTTCAAATCACAAACAACATGCTACATCTGTTGTAGAACAAGGGATTGTTTTCGGGGTCTTACATTGAAGATCCACAGTAGCATCTGAAAAATCTCTTGTCGATTTGTGTCATTCAAAGGCAACCGAATATGACACTGGAAGAAATTAGACTGTTGTTGTTTCCATTCTCAGTGGCAGGAGAGGCTCAAACGTCACTCAATTTGCTCCCCATAAACTCCATCACTACTTGGGAGGAATTAGTCAAGTAGTTTTTGAACAAGTTCTACCCACCCAATAAGACTGCCAAACAAGTTGATGAGCTATTAAGCTTCAAGCAGAAACTAGCTAAAAACACTGCAAGAAACGTGGGAGAGGTTTAAGGGGATGTTGGTCAAGTATCCCCATACCATGGCATTCCTCATCAGATGTTGGGACAGACCTTTTACATGGGATTGACAGATAGCTTAAAGGCAAATGTTGATGCTTCAGCAGGTGGAGCATTTTTGAGCAAATCATTTAGTGAGTGTAAGGTCCTACAAGATAAAATCGCTCAAAACTCAGGGTGGATGACAAGGGACACTACAATCACTCCTATAGTTCACTCAGTAGATCTAGACCCAAACAACTCCTATAGTTCACTCAGTAGATCTAGACCCATCATTTGCCACTCTGATGATGCAAATGAGTATCCTCACCAAGAAGATTGATGAATTAGAACAAAAGTAGGTACACATAGTTGATACGACTAATGGAGGCTTATGCACACCTTGCATTAACCAACCATATGTGTGTTCGTGGAACGGTGAAAGTGACAGCCAGAACTACTAAGAAAATATTAAGTATGTGTGCAACTTTGGGGCCCAGAGACAAAGTGGTCAGAATTGGGGATAGCAGAATCAGCAGTATAGGCTATCACAATAGCAGTACAATAATAATAACAATCCTGGAGCTATATGACCATAAGGTCAAGTTGTGCCTTATCAAAGGCAGTAGGGGTACAATCAGCAGAATCAACAACTAGCTTATGAACAACCTCAACAGCAACAGATAGTGAGAAAAGATGACGGGTTGTTCAAATTTAAAGGAATGTTGCAACAAGTCATTGGGTCTAGCGGGAAGATGGAAGAAAAGGTCCACCAGATGCAAGAAAATGTAGTATCACACGACTCAACTATCAAGGGCATTAAGGTTCAACAAGGGCAGATATCCATGGCCCTTAACAATTGTCCTCAAGGGACGTTACCTGCAGACACATATGTCAATCCGAAAGAGCAGGCCCGGAGCATCTAATAGTGGTGAGTCTACGAAATAGTAGAGATCTTGATCTAGAGAAAGAAATTGCTCGTGAAAGCCGACAACTGAGATACTTGTGTCAGTGACACTTGAGTTAGATAAGTCAAGAGCTAAAAGAAGTAGCAGTGCAATATGCCTGGGGGTAACTAAACAAAGAAAAAGAGGTTACAAAGAAAATTGAGCAAGGGCAAGAGGAAGTATCTAAAAAAGTGTCTGAACAGAATCCCACCCAAATCATAGGAAGGAAGAGACCTCCAGCACCCTTCCCGCAGAGGTTGGAAAAATATCAGAAGGATGAGAAATATAAGAAATTAATGGAGATTTTGAAGCAGATTCAGGTGAACATCCCAATTATTGATGCCTTGAGGGTGATGCCCGATTATGTAAAAATGATGAAGGACTTGATGTCATACAAGTTCAACTTTCAAGAATTGGAAACTGTGACATTGACTCAGACCTGTAGTGTTGTTGTGACAAGACCTATAGCTGAGAAGCTATCCGACCCAGAGAGTATCAAAATTTCGTCCACCATAGGCAGCTATGCTTTTGTTAAAGCATTATGTGATTTGGGGGCGAGCATAAACTGGATGCCCTTGCCTATCTATAAAAAGTTAGGCATTGGAAGAGCAAGGCCTATATCTATGTTATTATAGCTAGCTGACCGAACGGTGAAGAGGCTATCAGTTATACTTGATGATGTACTTGTGCAGGTTGGAAAGTTTGTGTTTCTGGCAGATTTTGTTATTCTGGACTGCCAAGTTGATGAAGAGATTCCCATATTTTAGGAATGCCATTCCTGGCCACAAGGAGAGCTCTAATTGATTGTGAAACTGGGAGCTAAAGATGAGACTAAACGATGAAGAAATAACATTCAATGTGCAGAAGTCCATGCGGTGACCTAGTGAGTATGCTAATTGCTCTCTGATTGAAGCAGTGGATGTGATTCTGGAGAAGGAAGATAAGGCACTGAATGCAAAGGACCCTCTAGCAGCCTGCCTCATGAACTTAGAAGAGGTAGATAGTGAGGACTTGGTGGAGTGGGTTTTGGCTATTAAAGGCCAAGGGTACTGGAAAAGAGAGCTCGAATTCGAGACATTACACTTAGAGAAAAGGAAGAACCCTCTAGATAAGTCGTCAATAGAAGAGCCACCACAGTTGGAACTGATACCGTTACCATCTCACCTCAAGAAAGCTTTCTTAGGACCTAACTCATATTTGCCTGTTATTATCTCATCTACTTTGTTAGATGTGCAGGTAGAACATCTTTTGCAGGTGCTGAAGGAGTGAAAAACTACAATTGGGTGGACCATTGCAGACATAAAGGGTATCAGCCTAACATTTTATATACATAAGATTCTACTGGAAGATGGGTACAAACCTTCTAGAGAACATCAACGAAGGTTGAACCCCAACATGAAAGAAGTAGTGAAGAAAGAAGTGTTCAAGTGGTTGGAAGCAGGAATCATTTTCCCCATCTTTGACAGCAATTGGGTCAGCCCAGTTCGGTGTGTGCCAAAGAAGGGTGGAATGAGTATCGTGCACAATGAGAACAACGAGTTGATCTCAATAAGAACAATTACGGGATGGCGAATTTGTATGGACTACAGAATGTTGAACAAGGCCACTCGAAAAGACCATTTTCCTCTACCATTCATTGATCATATGTTAGATAGATTGGCAGGGAGGTCCCATTTTTACTTCCTGGATGGATACTCGGGGTATAGCCAGATCTCTATTACCTTGAAAGATAGAGAGAAAACTTCATTCACCAGTCTATATGGCATATATGCTTTTCGTAGAATGTCGTTTGGCCTATGCAATGCACCCGCCATATTCCAAAGGTGCATGATGGCCATCTTCATAGATATGGTAGAGGACATAATGGAGGTTTTCATGGATGATATCTCAGTGGTGGGAAACTCATTCAATGACTGCCTTATGAATTTGAGAAGAGTACTAAAGAGGTGTATGGAGACTAATCTGGTACTGAACTTGGAAAAGTGCCATTTCATGATACTGGAAGGTATAGTTTTGGGACACTTAGCGTCAAGTAAGGGCATTGAGGTGGACCGTTCTAAGGTTGATGTAATAGAGAAGTTGCTACTACCTACTTCCGTCAAGGCCATAAGAAGTTTCCTTGGTCATGCCGGCTTCACAGGCAGTTTATAAAAGATTTTTCCAAAATTGCTAACCCTTTGTGTAAATTGCTGCAAAGGATCACCCCTTTGTGTTTTCTAATGACTACAGGGTAGCTTTTAAGGAGCTGAAAAAGAGGTTGGTGTCGGCACCTATTATAGTTGCACCTAACTGGGAACAACCATTTGAGCTGATATGCGATGCAAGCTACTATGCTGTGGGAGCAGTGCTTATGCAGCGAAAAGAGAATGTCATGCACCCAATCTATTATGCAAGTAGAACCTTGAGTGGCGCCCAACTAAACTACACTGTGACTGAGAAGGAGATGCTAGTAGTGGTGTTCACATTTGACAAATTCAGGTCATACCTGATAGGCTCGAAGGTAATTGTTTATACGGACCATGCTTCTCTCAGGTACCTAATTGAGAAGGAGTCAAAGTCGTGCCTTATTCGATGGGTGCTATACTACAATAATTTGACTTGGAAATTCGTGACCAAAAGGGAATGGAGAACAAAGTTGTTGATCACTTATCTAGGCTTGAAGGAGCTGAAAAGAAGGTAGAGGTGGAAGAGATCGTGAAGACCTTCCCAGATGAACAACTTTTAGCCACGAGCCTTGAGGTAGTGCCATGTTATGCAGATATTGCAAACTACCTGGCGAGCGGTATTCTTCCCTATGACTTGGCCTTTGTGCAGAAGAAAAAGTTCATTCGTGATTGTCGCATATATTTTTGGGATGAACAATATTTGTTCAGGATTTGCTTTGATAACATGATCTGGAGATGTATCCCCGAGATAGACCAATCTTCTGTTTTGCAGGCATGTCATGCTTCGCCTTATGGAGGCCATTTTGGAGGAGTAAGGACAGCTGCTAAAGTGTTGTAGTCGGGATTTTATTGGCCGACGTTGTTTAAAGATGCACACTTTTGGGTGAAGAGCTGTGATGAGTGCCAACAGACAGGGAATATTTTCCGTCGACATGAGATGTGCATGAACCTAATACATGAGGTGGAAGTATTAGATGTATGGGTAATGGATTTTATGGGACCATTTATCAGCTCATATGTCAACAAGTACATACTGGTAGGTGTGGACTATTTCTCGAAATGGGTAGAAGCTGTGGAACTCCCGACAAATGATGCAAAAGGAGTCATTGGTTTTTAAGAAAAAAAATCATAACTCGATTTGGCACTCCAAGGGTGATCATCAGTGATGGAGGCACCCACTTTTGCAACCGAGCCTTTGCAAAGTTGTTAGAGAAATATGGCGTTCTCCATAAGGTTACCAGTCCATATCACCCACAAACAAGTGGGTAACTGGAGGTGTCAAACAGAGAAATCAAGAGTATTTTGACCAAGAATGTAAATGCTACTCGGACTGATTGGGTCAGAAAACTGGATAATGCACTATGGCCTTACCGCACTGCATTCAAAACTCCGATTGGTATGTCACCATACAAAAGTAGTATCTAGAAAGGTGTGTCACTTATCAGTGGAGTTAGAGAATAGGGCATTCTGGGCATTGAGGCAATTAAATCTTGACATGGAGGTCGCTGGTACGAGTAATGTCATAGAGTTGCATGAACTTGATGAGTTCCGCTATCATGCTTTTGAGAGCAACCGGTTGTACAAAGAGAGGATGAAGATGATCCATGACAAAAATATTGTGGGCGAAATTTTAAGCCTGGAGACATGGTACTATTGTTCAATTCAAGAATGAAATATTTCCCAACTAAGTTGAAGTCACAATGGTTAGGACCATTTCGTGTGCAAATGGTAAATCTGACTGGAGCAGTTGCAATTGAGTCGGAAGATGGAGTTAAGAAGTTCACGGGCAATTGGCAAAATTTGAAACATTACCTTGGCATGGATGAGGAAAATGTTGTGTCAGTGATTTATTTGAAGGAACCCAAGTGTTGACTGAACCTTGGGTATGATTGACTCCGTCGTGCCGCGACGTTAAATCAGGCGCTTCGTGGGAGGCAACCCATTGTAATATTGTATTCGTCATGCCAAGATGTTAACTAAAGCGCTTGTTGGGAGGCAACCCAATTCTTAGTTTATTTTAGCTTAATTAGACTTTTTTTGTTTTGAGGCACTAACAAGTTTTTAGTTAAGTCTTGGTGTTTTAACAGGTACTGGAGCTCGTTGGGAGGTCATAACACTTGGAGTAGTTCACAAAACGGAATGGAAACCACTTGCGTATGCTCCGGACCTCGCCAAGCGAGGCAAGAATCAAGTGAAATAGTTAGCATCGTGCGTTCTAAAGCGCCCTGGATGTCGCACCCGAGGTGACGTCATGCAGTATATAGCACACTTGACCTCATGCTGGTCCTGATGCCACGCACTCTACAGATCGCTTGACCTTGATGACTACCTCGCGTTTCCAATTTTGCCGCGCGGTGGGCGTCGCGTCGCAGCTCGCGAGGCTAGTTAAGTTTTCGGCCCTTTCCTTTTTATAAACCACCCTCCCCCAACCAGTTTAAAACATCAACAAACCATACACACACCTTACATAAAACACCCACCTATCCCTAAACACAACACACACACAACCGCCCAAACACACATGCTCTCCTCTCTCCGAAACCCCACTGCCCCTCCCCTCCACCTCTCACTCACATCAAAACCCCATTAAATCCACTCATTCATACACTCATTCAATCACTACTGCCGTTAATTAAAGACCAATCCTATTTCCCAAACATCTAAGGTATGATTTATAAATCTTTCTTTGTCAAATTTCGAATTGGGTGAAGTGATGAACTAGGACAACTTTTGGGTATGTAGATAAGCTAATAGTGTCTTGTTTTATTTTTTTATTATATAGTGTGGGGTGGGGGATTCTTTAGTTTTTAGGATTGCTTTTAGTTGTTTAATTGAAAAAAAAAATATAGAAAATCGAAAGAATTTATATATATATATATATATATATATATATATATATATATATATATAAATGATTGGACTTTTCCCGATGATGGATCTCCTAGGCAATTTTCTTGAGGGATTAAAGTCTAATCAAAAACCAAAAAAATTATCTTTTAGGTAATAATAATCCCCCATAGTTTTTCTTTGTGCCTTGGTTCTTTTTCATGGGATATTATTGAATCAGGTAGTAGTTTTTTATTTATTTATTATTTTTAGAGTAGATTAGGGTTTAGGGAATAAAAGGATGGGAAAATGTGATTGCTAGCTCGTTTTGACTTGTTTGATATTACCGTATTTTGGCTCTAGCATGTGTATTACCATCCCTATGGTTTGAAAGTGCTTATGATGCCTTATTGAGTAGATAGCATATTTATTGATGCCTATGTCTCGTTTTCTTGGCTTTTGTCACTTTGTGCTTAATGCTTAATATTTTGTGACTCCGTGAATACTCGCTATTGTTTGAGAATCGGAATGGAACCGTCCTTAGTGAGTCATGTGCCATGTATGGTGATAATTTATGTTGTGCGTGTTATTGCATTAGAGTCTAGAACTTGCACGGCATGTGAGTTGAAGCGAAATCCTAGGCTTTGCTCGGTTTGAAAAATAATTTTAGGATTTCTTTGATATTTTTGAGCTTAATGCTTACCACAAATAACAATTATCCATAGTCAACCCTTTTGAGTATGTAGGCTTTTATTTGGCAACCACATTACAAGCATATATCCCTTTGTTCTTAATTGCTATTGTTTTGATCATGTTACATCTTAAAGTGCAGTATTTGTAAAATGAACACTAGAGAAGTAAGAAGGAAACTTGGGTGGTGTTTGAGTGGAACCAATGAAAGAGAAAAAGTGCACGTGTTTTGCAAAAGAATACACTATCAGCGGTAATTTTAAAAAAAAATTGCAAAACAAAAATAAATGTACATAGAAAGAAAGAAAGGTAGATGAATAAATTTATATATTGTCCTTGCTATTAGGTGTGAAGTAAAGTAGTGCTTAAAGAAAAAGGAAACGCTTTTGGGATGATATTGTTTGTGAAATTAAAGCTGGGATTGAAGAAGTTGCGCTTAAAGTTAAATATGTGACGTGTTAAAGTGTTTAGGAGGGTGAGCCACTATTCCAAAAATATATCCTACCCATCTCTTAGCCCACATTACAACCATGAAAAATTTCTAATTGATTTTAGATCGAGCAAGCCTACATTAGTGGAGGTTTACATAATGAGCAAACCTATAGTACTTTGTGTGTGCATGTGACTTCTTTGTGAGAGTGAAGAATTTTCTTTAGATATGTGAGTCCTTAAAATATATGTGAGCATTTGATTCGAATGTATGGATAATTTGCTCTTTTGTTCTTGTTGAGATGGCGCATGATTTTGCGAGGGATAGGTGACATTATTAGATTTCTCTATGATGTTAAGTGTTCAAGCCATGAATGCATTGTGATATTGAGTCAGTTTGTGAGGCTAGGATTATTATGAGCATATTGTCTTGGTGTTGAATAAATTTTTGAGATATGGTATAAAGTAAAGGGAAATGTGTTTTAAAGGCATATGCTAAAGTTTAATTGTGGCTATCAACCATAGTCATAGGTATGGTGTGCTTCGGATGTGTTAAAGGAAATAAAGTGCTCTAGGTTAGCATGAATTGGTGGTTGACTCGAGGACAAGCAACGTCTAAGTGTGGAGTGGTGATGTTTGGCCAGAATTCTATATATTTTGTACATTACTCGCCCTATATTTTGTTGATTATTGGTTAATTGTGTGACATTTGAGCTAATTTATGTTATTTTATGTGTAGGAGTATCGAAAGAAAGGGTCGAATAAAGTTGCACGAAAAGAGGACGAAAATACAAGAAAAGAGCACAAAAATATAAAATACCCAAGCCTGGCTATAGGCCACGTGTAGCCAGCTCTGTAGCCATATTGGCCATGTTATACGCCTCGCCTCGCAAGGTCCTAGGCACGCTACAAGCCTGGCCTCGCGAGATCAGGCGCCCGGTGGTCAAAAGTTCGTGAGATAAAATACTCCGACCCGGATTTGGACTCAAGGACCTGGATCCTAACATATAAATACTCCCTAAAGGAGTTGAGAAAGGGTGAGACATTATTTGGAGAAGAAAAAGGCTATAAAGCACTGTGGAGCAAGGAATCAAATGAGTTTTCCCTCTGTTTCTCTTTACTTTATAGTTAACATCATGATGATTGTTTATACATTTATGAGTGGCTAAACATTCTCATCTAGGGTTTTATGTAACCTATTGGAGGATAATTTTCTACTGCGTTTAATATAAATTTGCCTTTGACTTTTCTCTACTTGTTCAACTACGATTTCATTATTGTTGATTGAAGAGCTCTCAATTGACTGTGCGTAATTAGTGTGTATTGCTTGGAAAAGGGTATACATTTAGGTATTTGTTGAACGACATCTCTCCTAACGTATATGAGGAATCAATACGAAGGGTTTAAAGGTGGGATTAGGAATAACGAAACCTTAGTGCGATTATAGTGAGCGGTAAACTAGTGCCAGCTAGCGTAGTTTGGAAGAATACGTCTAGTAGATTGTGGTAGTTGCTCAGAAGAGAATTACGACACCAAAAGTACTCACGATCGGTAAAGAATACTTAGGCGAATTTGTAAGAAACGTAGTGGGGAGGATTCCGACAATAGGAGAAATCATAACCCTAGACTTTTCAAATCTCGTCTACAACATTTGCTCTGTTAGTTATAAATTATAGCATTTTAATCACTTTACTCTTAATTAGTAAATACTCAAATCATTATTTAATATTTCTTAAGGGTGATTACTTGAATTCTTTCGAAACTAATGGTTGTGATTAGTGATTCGACTCCGAACTTGTAAACGGGATTATATTTGCAACACCCGCTAGACCTCTTAGGAGGCATAGTTGGGCGTGATCAACACACTTCACCCCTCTTATATGTAGGAGCAAGTCAAAATAACAAAAAGTTTTAGTAACTATATTGTTTCCAGGAAAATAGAGTAACATAATCTATAATTGTAGTTGCAGTAGTTGACACAGGATACAAATCGCAAAATCTTGATTTGTTCAAATCTTTCTTTAAAATTGATATGCAAAAATCTTGAGTCTTTGAGAGAGAGAGACGGCAAGGAGGCATCTCTAGGTTGTCCTCCCAAAAACATAATTATATGCTCCTTTTCACCACCGGATAGTACTGTTACCTTTAGTTTGTTATATTATAATTTATACAGATACTCCTATTCGACTATTATGAGAACTGAGAAGACAGATTGCCCAAATTCGACACTAATTATAAGCTTGAATCATTATAATCTAAAAAGCGCCTAACAAGTAATAGAGTAATTGTTTTATTTTCTACAAATGCAAATCCCAGTAATTGGAGGAGTTAAAAGCTTACACTTGGCATTAATTGTCGGACCAAAAGTAAATGAAGTTTCCCTCCTGCCCACAACTAGCGGCGGCAAAATGGATTAGCTATATTTATCTATAAGAAGACCCTTAACGAAATATTATTGCATCTTTTACCCTTTTAAAATAGAGTTTACACGAGACAAAATAGTCATTTATTTATTTTTTTAATTTTAAAATTTTAAAATGAACTATAATTTTAATTATTAAATCTTTCCTAATATAAACTATAAACGAATTAAATGCTACTACGTAGGATCATTAGAGTTTTACTGTTCCAAATAAGATATGTTCTAATCAAATTTGAGACAAAAACCAACACGCAATAATTTCAAACTATATATTCTTGGTACGTTTTTATCTTTTTAATGTTCCTCTCTTAATTTATTTCCACAACTTTGTGCATATTAATTCTCCTGCTACTCTCTCATTCCGCACAAAAATATGGACAAAGCCAAAAATTATTTATCAAAAAAAAATAAATGTTGTTCGAGAAATTAAACCTCACGAAAAATAAACGTTAATACAAATCGGAGATATACGTAAAGATTATTAAAAGTTTTTATTCGTGTTAGCACTTTTATGTTGAATATATCTACTGAGATGATGGAAAACCTCTATGGGATATAATTTCCTTTTTTATTGAGTTAGTTACAATAGGATCAACAATTAGTATTTGAAGAACTTACGCTTTAATTATTAAATTATATATAACTCAAATGTAACTTTTATAGTATAATAGTTATGTTATCTTCTAAAGTTTTGTTTTTATGGGGATTAACTACATGCGCAACACGCGTAACAAGAGACTAGTTCACTAAAAATTGGGTTGGGTAATGAATTTTTTAAAAATTTACCAAATATGGATAAGATTCATATTATCCACTTAAATAATGAATAATAAATGGATAACCAATGGGCTTAGCTTTTATATTTGCAAATACTCAAATCGGAGGTTCTTCAAGTTTGGGAAACTTGAAATTCTACCAAAAGTGATCATATTCAAGAAGATATAGATAATATGGATATCCATATTATCAGTCGATTAAACTATTTTCTATCCGTATTAAATATGGGTCAGATTGGATAATTTATCCGTTATTACATTACCCGTTTTTACCTGCCCATAATTCGACCTGACCCCTCCTGTTTGCCAGCACTACCCACAGCTACTCAACGTTGACAATTGGTCCTTCGAAAGAGGAATTCGTAATTGGAACTGCCATGCCCCATTAATCCCCGTATGCGGTAAAATTGGTTTATAGTAAATGGTCAAATAATAGCATGGCAGGTGGAACCGAAGACAAGTAAAAGGCGACACAAGTAACAATCAGTACCGGATACAACAATTGCAATCGACATCGGGCAAATCCCAAAGGATGCGTGGTCAACAGAAGCAGATCAAGTGTTTGCCATCGGATAGCATTTAATGAGAGAATATTTGTTCACATTAAATGAGCAACCGTTATGGAGAATATTTGCATTCATGGTCTGCCGTTACATATTCATCAATGACTCTATTATTATCATTTAAGAGGAGCTTGATCCTAGGATGGTGCTTCTTTAGATAAAGCGATAAATAGTAGGCTCAGCAGCCATCGTAAGACACGAAAATTCAGTTGAAAACATATGCTTTATTTTACTTTTACTCTCAATTATATAACTTTACTTGTTCTTTATCATTGCTTTCACTTTTGTCCTCAGAGTCATTGCGCTCGGAGCCAGGCTTGTCATCTCTTTCAATTTCAATTACTAAATCTCATTTTTAATCTTATTTCTCTATCACTTTTGGATCAAATCAGTTCGCTTGTCTATAAATCACGTAACAAATTTAATTGTATCATCTTACGGGTAAACAGTTTGGCGCCCACCGTAGGGCTTATACAGTTGCGTAATTGCTTTGATCCTTACATTTGTTACTAACGTGTTTGATTTTTTCTTTAGCAAGAAATCAAAAATGGCAGCTAATGATGTCAACATCACACACAACATTGAGGGACGCAAAGATTTGCCTCAACATGAAGACTCAATCAGCGACACCCGTAACAAAGGGGGCGAAGCAACCCCGGTTCGTGAAGGGCAGTACCCTCAGCATGTGCGGGATCCAACTCCCAATGACGCGGAGGAGGAACATGTCGTGAAAACAATGAAAATCTTAAGAGAACAACAGAAAGCAATCATAAGTCACCTCTTAAGGCCGGACCGGGTAATGACAGAGTTGAAACAAGCGTTGTCGGGCGCTTCCAATAATGCAAATGGAAGGGGCCTGATTCCTCCCAACGTTCTTACAAATCAAATGCCTCAAAGAGTCGATAATAACACCACAAGGACTGAGGTCGGTTTCGACGGTGTTGGAGGGACCGGTAGTGAATCTGGTAATGACAACGGGAATGATCCCTTCAAATCTAAGCTTATGAGGTTTATGAGCGAAATGAACGAACGAATGGATCAAAATGTGAAGGAGTTCCACGCTTGGGTGGATCAAATTCCGGGCGCACCACCAATACTAAACAGGCTGCATCTTTAGGCATCCAAATACTTCTCTCTCTAAAATATACTCCAAGATAAAAACACAGAAAAGCTATGGATCAACAAGAAGATATCAAGAACCTACAAGAACAGGTATGTCATATTATAATTATGAATAGCTAAGTTATTATATTCCTGATAATCTCTTGTAAATTATAATTATCCATCATATAATAGTACTGTTATAGAAATCATCTTGAGAATGGTGCTGTTTTATTTTTACAACATCTTAAGTTTTTTATTAATATTTTTTCTATTTTTGTTTCTTCTTTATATTTTTCACATAATTGTACAAACCATTATTGTAGAAATTTTATCCTAGCTCCTAAAGTATCTGTTAATCCTGCTTCATTCCAGTCTTTTATTATCTTAGAATTAAAAGGTTCTGGTAATTTTGTGAAATATGAGAATGTACTTGTTATAACTGTGAAAAATTAGGACATATAGCTAAAGACTGTAAAGCACCTAAAAACCAAAAGAAAAAACAAATAAACGAAATCATAATTGATGATGAAGAATATATGCAGATAGAATATATAGATTATGAACTAGATAGTGAAGATAGTATATATGAAATATCAAATACAGATGACGAAATAGATAATGAAATAGGAATAGAAGATAATGAAATTCAATGACTGAAAAAGAAATAGAAGTAATAACACGGGAAGAATATAAAGATGAAGAATCCTCGGAACAAAAGATTATATTTGATAATAATATATTCGAACAAATAAAAGGAAAAGAATTAGACCTCAGTGTCGAAAAAATATTTGAAGTACCTATAATAAAAAATTGGTTCAAAAGACAAAGAGAAGAATACTACGTAGTTAGCCAAAAAGAACATATAATTGACTGTAAATATACAAAAGGAAAAGCCAAAATATCAATAATAAACAAAAGAATAATAAATAAAGAAATACAACATATAAAGGCAAAAAACCCAATTAAATATGTACACCTAGGAGGAACTGAAATATTAATAAAAGCATGTTTTAGGGAAGGAATAGATACCCCTATAGAAATATATTTAGCAGATGATAGAATAATCCAACCTATAGATAAAAGCATAATAAGTGCAATAAAAGGAAAAAGATGGATTGAAAATAAAAATAATATTTTTAAATTTAGGCAGAAGATATAAAAAAATAGGAGATCAATTATACCTAATGATAGAAAAGGAAACAGCAAGATTAGAAGATAGCTTGACAGCTATGACGAGAGTAATTAAAGAAAATGAGGAAATTGATAAGAAAAAAGAAATTGAAATTATTAAAAATCAAGCAAACAAGAAAATACAACAATTAGAAGAAACTAAAAACACAAAAATTATAGCATTAGAAAAAGAATTAAACATGTTAAAAGCATTATATGAAAACAAGCAAAGAGAGAAAAATAAAGAAATAGAATTAACAGATAAGATAAATAAATTTAAACAAATATTACAACCAGAAGAAATTCCTAGAATTGAAGAAATAGATAACAATATAGATGACCAAAAGTCAGAATCAAGTGAAATAAGTGAAACATATACAGAACTTTTAGAAAATATAGAAAAAATAAAAAATGTAGAAATAAATACAGGAGATGTAAATATGGATGTGCTTTATCTCTTCGTATAATATCTCTGCTGTAGCTGAATAAAATCGTATATAGAATAATGTTCCTTTAGTTATTCTTTTGTATTGCATAAATGCTTTGTGTAATTCTGGTATGGTAGCTATCTCCTGTCCTGTTTGTGTAGCTTCAGTATCCAATAGTCCATAATTGTAGCAAGTAGCTATTAGTTTTGCATTTGTATTTGGTAGGGCTACTAATTTATTATATCCTGTTAGATAATGGGTAATGTAATCTTCATTTGGATTCTGGGTAGTTACGGTAGCAAAACAGGAAATGGACACCAAAACCAATATCTGAACAATATAATTTTTTAGATTTAGATTGCGTAGCAGATATAAATAAAACAATCCAACTATGGATAGGATATATATCTAAACAATTGGTAGATAATAAAATAGGAATGGCAGAAACACCAGGATATATAGAAAGATCACTCATAGGAACAGCAAAATTATGGTTACATAATTTAACAAAAGAAAGTATAGATACCTTAAGAAGTAATAAAAAATGTAATATGGTGAAATAGCAATAACAAATATAGAAATACTATACAAATATGAAATAGCCATAAGAAACGAATTTAGTAGTATGACTACAGAAATTGAAGAACAAAATAAGGAAAAACAAATAAATAGAAATCTAATAACAAAATTAGTAATATGTAATATGTGCTATATAGACGAATATACTTGTGCATTTAGAGAATATTACTATAAAGGAACATATAATACAGAAGAAGGTAGAGAAATAAGAAAATCATATTTCACAAAATTACCAGAACCTTTTAATTCCAAGATAATAAAAGACTGGAATGAAGCAGGATTAACAGATACTTTAGGAGCTAGGATAAAATTTCTACAACAATGGTTTGTACAATTATGTGAAAAATATAAAGAAGAAACAAAAATAGAAAAAATATTAATAAAAAACTTAAGATGTTGTAAAAATAAGGTCATCTATATTGTTATCTATTTCTTCAATTCTAGGAATTTCTTCTGGTTGTAATATTTGTTTAAATTTATTTATCTCATCTGTTAATTCTATTTCTTTATTTTTCTCTCTTTGCTTGTTTTCATATAATGCTTTTACTGTTCATGAAACTGACTCTTACTATTCATGAACAGGAAGGCCGTTTAGGGGAGTAAACAAAGTTGAGGCACTGTTAGGGTAACTGATTGAAGCAGAAAGTCATGGTAGTGACCAGAAAAGTTGATTAAAATAACTTATTATGATATGATGAATAAGGATAATAGACATAGAGATTAAAAGGAATATGTTTAGCAAATCATATGATAAAATGAACACTTACTTAATAGATGATGATCTTAGTTATAAGATACTTATACTATATATACTGAAAAATATTGATAATGATGTAAGAAGAATAATCTATGAGAAATTACTTACTTTTGAAATAATAGAAATAATGGATCAAAATTGGACAGAATTAATTATACCAGAAATAGACTTATATGAATTAGATCTATATTCTGATAACACATAATGAATAATATATACCTACAATATTGGCAACAAACTACCGACAATATAATATTACTAACAAATTTAGTAAAAACCAATATAGAAGAATACCAAAGAACCCAAGATATAGAATATATAGAATATATATTAGAAAGCTTAAAAGAAATAATTAGATTAATTCCACTATAAAAAGAATACTATAAAAAAGCCTTTTCATTTGACTGGAAAATTAGGACATATAGCTAAAGACTGTAAAGCACCTAAAAACCAAAAGAAAAAACAAATAAACGAAATCATAATTGATGATGAAGAATATATGCAGATAGAATATATAGATTATGAACTAGATAGTGAAGATAGTATATATGAAATATCAGATACAGATGACGAAATAGATAATGAAATAGGAATAGAAGATAATGAAATCCAATGACTGAAAAAGAAATAGAAGTAATAACACGGAAAGAATATAAAGATGAAGAATCCTCGGAACAAAAGATTATATTTGATAATAATATATTTGAACAAATAAAAGGAAAAGAATTAGACCTCAGTGTCGAAAAAATATTTGAAGTACCTACAATAAAAAATTGGTTCAAAAGACAAAGAGAAGAATACTACGTAGTTAGCCAAAAAGAACATATAATTGACTGTAAATATACAAAAGGAAAAGCCAAAATACCAATAATAAACAAAAGAATAATAAATAAAGAAATACAAGATATAAAGGCAAAAAACCCAATTAAATATGTACACCTAGGAGGAACTGAAATATTAATAAAAGCATGTTTTAGGGAAGGAATGGATACCCCTATAGAAATATATTTAGCAGATGATAGAATAATCCAACCTATAGAAAAAAGCATAATAAGTGCAATAAAAGGAAATCTTATATATCAAAAATTTAAATTCATAATAAGTGCCAATTATTCAATAGCAATAAACGATAGGAATATAGATAAATCATTAGTATTATACTGAAAAATGTCAGGAATAGAATTAACACCTGGAAGCAAGATATTTACAGCTAGATGTAAAAATCTATACGTCTTAACAACAAAATATAAAATAGCAGCAAAAAATAAAATTAATAAAATCAAAATAGAAAATTCGTTTGAAAGAATAGTTACAGTTATTGACAATAATGAATATAGTTATAAAGAAATTGACATGGAAGAAGATTTAGAAATAGTAAAAGAAAGATTAAGTACATCAAGTATACCAAACCAATTAACTTATGAAACACCAACATCATCAAGAATAAGTACATCAAGAAGAGAATATATAATCCCAAAAAATTTAATAAGAAACACAAAAGAAAAAATAAATCCATACCACTACTATATAACTGGAATCATGGAACAAAGAAAATATCAAATATTAATAAATACAGGACAAGAAGAAAACTATATCACAAGAGAATTAGTAACAGAAACTGAAATAATAACTACTGAACAATTATGCCCTGAATTACCTAAAGAATTAATAATAAATGAAGAAATAACAGAAAAAGAAATAATTATTGGAGGAATACCTTTAATAATACAATTTAAAATATGTCAAGAAAATGAAAACGAAAATATTACACTAGGAATAAAATGGTTAGAAAAGGTAAAACCATACAGTCTAGGAGATAAACAATTAACCATAACATACAAAGATAAGAAAATAGTAATAAAAAGAGCAAAAGAATGAAAATATATATACTCGCAAAAATCATAGTAGAAGGATATTATAATAGATACTATACACCAATGATAGATACAGGAGCAGAAGCTAATATATGTAAATATAATTGTTTACCAACGGATAAATGGAAAAAATTAAAAACACCTATGGTAGTAACAGGATTTAATAATGAAGGAAGTATGATTAACTACAAAGCCAAGAACGTAAAAATACAAATATGGGATAAAATACTAACTATAGAAGAAATATATAACTTTGAATTCACTACGAAAAATATGTTACTAGGAATGTCATTCTTAGAGAAATTATACCCACACATAATAACAAAAACACACTGGTGGTTTATCACACCATGTAAAAATAAAGTAGGAGCAAAAAGAGTAAATAATAAACAACGAAAAAATACAGAATGGATACGAGGAAATGAAAAAATCACACAAAAATTAGAAAATATAAATAAAAATACAACTACTCAATTAGAAATTATTATATTTACAATAGACAAAGTAAAAATAATCCAGAAAGAATTAGAAAAATTATATAATGATAACCCTCTACAAGGATGGAATAAACATAAGACAAAAATAAAAATAGAACTAATCGAAGAAAATAGTATAATAACACAAAAACCCTTAAAATATAACTTTGATGACTTAACAGAATTTAAAATGCATATAAAAGAATTATTAGATAACAAGTATATACAAGAAAGTAATAGTAAACATACAAGTCCAGCATTTATAGTAAATAAACATAGTGAACAAAAAAGAGGAAAAAGCAGAATGGTTATAGATTACCGAAATTTAAATGCAAAAACTAAAACATATAATTACCCAATACCTAACAAGATATTAAAAATAAGACAAATCCAAGGATATAATTACTTTAGTAAATTTGACTGTAAATCAGGATTTTACCATCTAAAACTAGAAGATGAATCTAAAAAACTAACAGCATTTACAGTACCACAAGGATTTTATGAATGGAATGTTTTACCATTTGGATATAAAAATGCACCAGGAAGATACCAACATTTTATGGATAATTATTTTAACCAACTAGAAAATTGTATAGTATATATAGATGATATATTACTATATTCAAGAACACAAGATGATCATATAAAATTATTAGAAAAATTCATACATATTATAGAAAACTCTAGTATAAGCTTAAGCAAAACCAAAGCAGAAATTATGAAGAATCAGATAGAATTTTTAGGAATACAAATAGATAAAAATGGAATAAAAATGCAAACACATTTAGTACAAAAAATAATCAATCTTGATGAAAACATAGATACAAAAAAGAAATTACAATCATTTTTAGGATTAGTAAACCAAGTAAGAGAATATATACCTAAATTAGCAGAAAACCTAAAATCTTTACAGAAAAAACTAAAAAAGGATGTAGAATATGGGTTCGATGAAAAAGACAAGGAACAAATAAGAAAGATTAAAATATTATGTAAAAAACTACCAAAATTATACTTCCCAGATGAAAACAAGAAATTTACTTATATTGTAGAAACAGATTCGAGTAATCATAGTTATGGAGGAGTTCTTAAATATAAATATGATAAAGAAAAAATAGAACATCATTGCAGGTATTATTCAGGATCATATACGGAACCACAGGAAAAATGGGAGATAAATAGAAAAGAATTATTTGCATTATATAAATGTTTATTAGCATTTGAACCATATATAGTTTACAACAGATTTATTGTAAGAACAGATAATACCCAAGTAAAATGGTGGATAACCAGAAAAGTACAAGATTCAGTTACAACAAAAGAAATACGCAGACTGGTATTAAATATATTAAACTTTACATTTACAATTGAAGTAATTATTACTAACAAGAATGTTGTTGCAGATTACTTGTCAAGACAAAGCTACCCAAACTGACTCAGATAATACAATGAAAAATCTACTCTTAGCCATGACTACACTTTGTAAGAAAGTGAAAAGTATGGATGAAGAGATACAGATAATAAGAAAAACAGCTAGTAGTCAGCAGCATGACTCAAAAAATACGGAGATAAGACGATCAGAAGTCTCTAAAATTCCAGAGCTAGAAGGTGACGTTGAGAAACACCTAAAAACTCATAACAGTTTGTTAAATACAATTGCAGGAAGCAGCACAGCTAGCATTTCATCTGCAAAGAAGAAGGAAGAAATTAAACCTAGATACACAAATATAAATATGAACAATTTATTTTCAAAACCATTCGTACAGAAAAATATGCAAAATACCCAGAAAGAAATATTCCTACCACCTCAGATAAATACCTACAAAGATTAAACAAAGTTAAAACCGGTAGGCAGGAAGGCCGTTTAGGGGAGTAAACAAAGTTGAGGCGCTGTTAGGGTAACTGATTGAAGCAGAAAGTCATGGTAGTGACCAGAAAAGATGATTAAAATAACTTATTATGATATGATGAATAAGGATAATAGACATAGAGATTAAAAGGAATATGTTTAGCAAATCATATGATAAAATGAACACTTACTTAATAGATGATGATCTTAGTTATAAGATACTTATACTATATATACTGAAAAATATTGATAATGATGTAAGAAGAATAATCTATGAGAAATTACTTACTTTTGAAATAATAAAAATAATGGATCAAAATTGGACAGAATTAATTATACCAGAAATAGACTTATATGAATTAGATCTATATTCTGATAACACATAATGAATAATATATACCTACAATATTGGCAACAAACTACCGACAACATAATATTACTAACAAATTTAGTAAAAACCAATATAGAAGAATACCAAAGAACCCAAGATATAGAATATATAGAATATATATTAGAAAGCTTAAAAGAAATAATTAGATTAATTTCACTACAAAAAGAATATTATGAAAAAGCCTTTTCATTTGACTTGAATTATAAATGAAATTAAATAATAAGAATAAGACCGTAAAAATAACTCTTTTACTTTATCTTGTCTGCCATAGTTTATTTTGTCGTTTCCTTCTCGATTATTCTAGTTGTACGTCTGGAACAATGTTATCTTCTCCTTTGCATTTTGAGCATATGTGGTCTGGATATTTATGACTGATTAACTTGCAATATCTTGTTAACAGATCTGGAGAGATGAAATTTGTCCTTATAGCTCTTGTGGTTGTAGGTTGTTCTGGCTTTAAAAGACTTAAGACCCATTGTCTTAATTCTTCCATATCTGCTTCTCGTATATCTCTGCAATTTGAATATATCATTGTTTGTTCTCTTGAATAATAACTCCAAATCGCATTCTGATTTAGGTAGTTGTTTGCTAGCTCATTTAGTATAGTGGATATTCCAATAATCCTTTTATTTGTATAAAAGTCTGGAATATTTATTTTTTCTATCTCTTCTTGTTCTTCTATTTTTTCTGATACGAGCATTTCTCTTGTAAGCCCGATCTTGATAACTTGTATGATAGGCTTTATCTCTTCGTATAATATCTCTGCTGTAGCTGAATAAAATCGTATATAGAATAATGTTCCTTTAGTTATTCTTTTGTATTGCATAAATGCTTTGTGTAATTCTGGTATGGTAGCTATCTCCTGTCCTGTTTGTGTATATACAGTATCTAATAGTCCATAATTATAGCAAGTAGCTATTAGTTTTGCATTTGTATTTGGTAGGGCTACTAATTTATTATATCCTGTTAGATAATGGGTAATGTAATCTTCATTTGGATTCTGGGTAGTTTGGGATCTTGGGTTTTTGTTTAAAAAGTTTTGTATTTTGTGTATATTGTCTATATATGTACGGGTTATATGGTTGTATGTCTTTTTGGCTTGGTTCAAACTTTCTTTGTAGGTATTTATCTGAGGTGGTAGGAATATTTTTTTCTGGGTATTTTGGATATTTTTCTGTACGAATGGTTTTGAAAATAAATTGTTCATATTTATGTTTGTGTATCTAGGTTTAATTTCTTCCTTCTTCTTTGCAGATGAACTGCTAGCTGTGCTGCTTCCTGCAACTGTATTTAACAAACTGTTATGAGTTTTTAGGTGTTTCTCAACGTCACCTTCTAGCTCTGGAATTTTAGAGACTTCCGATCGTCTTATCTCCGCATTTTTTGAGTCATGCTGCTGACTACTAGCTGTTTTTCTTATTATCTGTATCTCTTCATCCATACTTTCCACTTTCTTACAAAGTGTAGTCATGGCTAAGAGTAGATTTTCCATTGTATTATCTGGATCAGTTTGGGTAGCTTTGTCTTGACAAGTAATCTGCAACAACATTCTTGTTAGTAGTAATTACTTCAATTGTAAATGTAAAGTTTAATATATTTAATACCAGTCTGCGTATTTCTTTTGTTGTAACTGAATCTTGTACTTTTCTGGTTATCCACCTTTTTACTTGGGTATTATCTGTTCTTACAATAAATCTGTTGTAAACTATATATGGTTCAAATGGTAATAAATATTTATATAATGCAAATAATTCTTTTCTATTTATCTCCCATTTTTCCTGTGGTTCCGTATATGATCCTGAATAATACCTGCAATGATATTCTATTTTTTCTTTATCATATTTATATTTAAGAACTCCTCCATAACTATGATTACTCGAATCTGTTTCTACAATATAAGTAAATTTCTTGTTTTCATCTGGGAAGTATAATTTTGGTAGTTTTTTACACAATATTTTAATCTTTCTTATTTGTTCCTTGTCTTTTTCATCGAACCCATATTCTACATCCTTTTTTAGTTTTTTCTGTAAAGGTTTTAGGTTTTCTGCTAATTTAGGTATATATTCTCTTACTTGGTTTACTAATCCTAAAAATAATTGTAATTTCTTTTTTGTATCTATGTTTTCATCAAGATTGATTATTTTTTGTACTATATGTGTTTGCATTTTTATTCCATTTTTATCTATTTGTATTCCTAAAAATTCTATCTGATTCTTCATAATTTCTGCTTTGGTTTTGCTTAAGCTTATACCAGAGTTTTCTATAATATGTATGAATTTTTCTAATAATTTTATATGATCATCTTGTGTTCTTGAATATAGTAATATATCATCTATATATACTATACAATTTTCTAGTTGGTTAAAATAATTATCCATAAAATGTTGGTATCTTCCTGGTGTATTTTTATGTCCAAATGGTAAAATATTCCATTCATAAAATCCTTGTGGTACTGTAAATGCTGTTAGTTTTTTAGATTCATCTTCTAGTTTTAGATGGTAAAATCCTGATTTACAGTCAAATTTACTAAAGTAGTTATATCCTTGGATTTGTCTTATTTTTAATATCTTGTTGGGTATTGGGTAATTATATGTTTTAGTTTTTGCATTTAAATTTCGGTAATCTATAACCATTCTGCTTTTTTCTCTTTTTTGTTCACTATGTTTATTTACTATAAATGCTGGACTTGTATGTTTACTATTACTTTCTTGTATATACTTGTTATCTAATAATTCTTTTATATGCATTTTAAATTCTGTTAAGTCATCAAAGTTATATTTTAAGGGTTTTTGTGTTATTATACTATTTTCTTCGATTAGTTCTATTTTTATTTTTGTCTTATGTTTATTCCATCCTTGTAGAGGGTTATCATTATATAATTTTTCTAATTCTTTCTGGATTATTTTTACTTTGTCTATTGTAAATATAATAATTTCTAATTGAGTAGTTGTATTTTTATTTATATTTTCTAATTTTTGTGTGATTTTTTCATTTCCTCGTATCCATTCTGTATTTTTTCGTTATTTATTATTTACTCTTTTTGCTCCTACTTTATTTTTACATGGTGTGGTAAACCACCAGTGTGTTTTTGTTATTATGTGTGGGTATAATTTCTCTAAGAATGTCATTCCTAGTAACATATCTTTCGTAGTGAATTCAAAGTTATATATTTCTTCTATAGTTAGTATTTTATCCCATATTTGTATTTTTACGTTCTTGGCTTTGTAGTTAATCATACTTCCTTCATTATTAAATCCTGTTACTACCATAGGTGTTTTTAATTTTTCCCATTTATCCGTTGGTAAACAATTATATTTACATATATTAGCTTCTGCTCCTGTATCTATCATTGGTGTATAGTATCTATTATAATATCCTTCTACTATGATTTTTGCGAGTATATATATTTTCATTCTTCTGCTCTTTTTATTACTATTTTCTTATCTTTGTATGTTATGGTTAATTGTTTATCTCCTAGACTGTATGGTTTTACCTTTTCTAACCATTTTATTCCTAGTGTAATATTTTCGTTTTCATTTTCTTGACATATTTTAAATTGTATTATTAAAGGTATTCCTCCAATAATTATTTCTTTTTCTGTTATTTCTTCATTTATTATTAATTCTTTAGGTAATTCAGGGCATAATTGTTCAGTAGTTATTATTTCAGTTTCTGTTACTAATTCTCTTGTGATATAGTTTTCTTCTTGTCCTGTATTTATTAATATTTGATATTTTCTTTGTTCCATGATTCCAGTTATATAGTAGTGGTATGGATTTATTTTTTCTTTTGTGTTTCTTATTAAATTTTTTGGGATTATATATTCTCTTCTTGATGTACTTATTCTTGATGATGTTGGTGTTTCATAAGTTAATTGGTTTGGTATACTTGATGTACTTTATCTTTCTTTTACTATTTCTAAATCTTCTTCCATGTCAATTTCTTTATAGCTATATTCATTATTGTCAATAACTGTAACTATTCTTTCAAACGGATTTTCTATTTTGATTTTATTAATTTTATTTTTTGCTGCTATTTTATGTTTTGTTGTTAAGACGTATAGGTTTTTACATCTAGCTGTAAATATCTTGCTTCCAGGTGTTAATTCTATTCCTGACATTTTTCAGTATAATACTAATGATTTATCTATATTCCTATCGTTTATTGCTATTGAATAATTGGCACTTATTATGAATTTAAATTTTTGATATATAAGATTTCCTTTTATTGCACTTATTATGCTTTTTTCTATAGGTTGGATTATTCTATCATCTGCTAAATATATTTCTATAGGGGTATCTATTCCTTCCCTAAAACATGCTTTTATTAATATTTCAGTTCCTCCTAGGTGTACATATTTAATTGGGTTTTTTGCCTTTATATCTTGTATTTCTTTATTTATTATTCTTTTGTTTATTATTGGTATTTTGGCTTTTCCTTTTGTATATTTACAGTCAATTATATGTTCTTTTTGGCTAACTACGTAGTATTCTTCTCTTTGTCTTTTGAACCAATTTTTTATTGTAGGTACTTCAAATATTTTTTCGACACTGAGGTCTAATTCTTTTCCTTTTATTTGTTCGAATATATTATTATCAAATATAATCTTTTGTTCCGAGGATTCTTCATCTTTATATTCTTCCCGTGTTATTACTTCTATTTCTTTTTCAGTTATTGGATTTCATTTTCTTCTATTCCATTTTATTATCTATATCGTCATCTGTATCTGATATTTCATATATACTATCTTCACTATCTAGTTCATAATCTATATATTCTATCTGCATATATTCTTCATCATCAATTATGATTTCATTTATTTGTTTTTTCTTTTGGTTTTTAGGTGCTTTACAGTCTTTAGCTATATGTCCTAATTTTCCACAGTTATAACAAGTACATTCTGTTGGTTTCTTTTTTGGCCTAAATGATCTTTTAGTCTGATAATTTTTTACATAATATCTTTTTCTTGGTTTTTTATTTTTATATTTTGACCTATATTTATTATATTTCTTTGTTTTCCATTTTTTATTATATTTATCTGTACATCCAAATTGTGGTGCTGTTTTATTTTTACAACATCTTAAGTTTTTTATTAATATTTTTTCTATTTTTGTTTCTTCTTTATATTTTTCACATAATTGTACAAACCATTGTTGTAGAAATTTTATCCTAGCTCCTAAAGTATCTGTTAATCCTGCTTCATTCCAGTCTTTTATTATCTTAGAATTAAAAGGTTCTGGTAATTTTGTGAAATATGATTTTCTTATTTCTCTGCCTTCTTCTGTATTATATGTTCCTTTATAGTAATATTCTCTAAATGCACAAGTATATTCGTCTATATAGCACATATTACATATTGCTAATTTTGTTATTAGATTTCTATTTATTTGTTTTTCCTTATTTTGTTCTTCAATTTCTGTAGTCATACTACTAAATTCGTTTCTTATGGCTATTTCATATTTGTATAGTATTTCTATATTTGTTATTGCTATTTCACCATTAAATTTTTTATTACTTCTTAAGGTATCTATACTTTCTTTTGTTAAATTATGTAACCATAATTTTGCTGTTCCTATGAGTGATCTTTCTATATATCCTGGTGTTTCTGCCATTCCTATTTTATTATCTACCAATTGTTTAGATATATATAATATCCATAGTTGGATTGTTTTATTTATATCTGCTACGCAATCTAAATTTAAAAAAATTATATTGTTCGGATATTGATTTTGGTGTCCATTTCCTGTTTAGTCTACTATCCCATAGTGTATTATTTCTATCAAATTGTTCATAGTTAACCGTATAATAATTTGGGTTTAATCCTTTTGGATTTTTTACACCTGATGTACTAGGTTTTTCATCCATATTTACATCTCCTGTATTTATTTCTACATTTTTTATTTTTTCTATATTTTCTAAAAGTTCTGTATATGTTTCACTTATTTCACTTGATTCTGACTTTTGGTCATCTATATTGTTATCTATTTCTTCAATTCTAGGAATTTCTTCTGGTTGTAATATTTGTTTAAATTTATTTATCTCATCTGTTAATTCTATTTCTTTATTTTTCTCTCTTTGCTTGTTTTCATATAATGCTTTTGACATGTTTAATTCTTTTTCTAATGCTATAATTTTTGTGTTTTTAGTTTCTTCTAATTGTTGTATTTCCTTGTTTGCTTGATTTTTAATAATTTTAATTTTTTTTTTCTTATCAATTTCCTCATTTTCTTTAATTACTCTCGTCATAGCTGTCAGGCTATCTTCTAATCTTGCTGTTTCCTTTTCTATCATTAGGTATAATTGATCTCCTATTTTTTTTTATATCTTCTGCCTAAATTTGAAACTATTATTTTTATTTTCAATCCATCTTGGTTTTCATATGTCTTTTCATCTATAGCAAATTCTTCTTTATTCATTTTTCTTAACCTATAGCTCTGATACCATTTTTACGGTCTTATTCTTATTATTAAATTTCATTTATAATTCAAGTCAAATGAAAAGGCTTTTTCATAATATTCTTTTTGTAGTGAAATTAATCTAATTATTTCTTTTAAGCTTTCTAATATATATTCTATATCTTGGGTTCTTTGGTATTCTTCTATATTGGTTTTTATTAAATTTGTTAGTAATATTATGTTGTCGGTAGTTTGTTACCAATATTGTAGGTATATATTATTCATTATGTGTTATCAGATTATATAGATCTAATTCATATAAGTCTATTTCTGGTATAATTAATTCTGTCCAATTTTGATCCATTATTTCTATTATTTCAAAAGTAAGTAATTTCTCATAGATTATTCTTCTTACATCATTATCAATATTTTTCAGTATATATAGTATAAGTATCTTATAACTAAGATCATCATCTATTAAGTAAGTGTTCATTTTATCATATGATTTGCTAAACATATTCCTTTTAATCTCTATGTCTGTTATCCTTATTCATCATATCATAATAAGTTATTTTAATCATCTTTTCTGGTCACTACCATGACTTTCTGCTTCAATCAGTTAACCTAACAGCGCCTCAACTTTGTTTACTCCCCTAAACGGCCTTCCTGCCTACCGGTTTCAACCTTAGGATGCATAGTCTGGGCTTACCTACTCTTAGCATATTTTCATGGCAAACTTTCTCAAGATGATTTCTATAACAGTACTATTATATGATGGATAATTATAATTTACAAGAGATTATCAGGAATATAATAACTTAGCTATTCATAATTATAATATGGCATACCTGTTCTTGTAGGTTCTTGATATCTTCTTGTTGATCCATAGCTTTTCTGTGTTTTTATCTTGGAGTATATTTTAGAGAGAGAAGTATTTGGATGCCTGAAGATACAACCTGTTTTTTATTCATAATCGTAAGGCTATTTAAAGATTACATAAATGACTCTTACTATTCATGAAGGACCTTTACTGTTCATGAAACTGACTCTTACTATTCATGAACGACCTTTACTGTTCATGAAACTGACTCTTACTATTCATGAACGACCTTTACTGTTCATGAAACTGACTCTTACTTTTACAAAGTAAAGACCTATTTACTTTACGACTTTTACAAAAAACAAAATAACATTATTTTACAAAAAGAAAAGAATCTAATAACTCTTTTACTTTATCTTGTCTGCCATAGTTTATTTTGTCGTTTCCTTCTCGATTATTCCAGATGTACGTCTGGAACAATGTTATCTTCTCCTTTGCATTTTGAGCATATGTGGTCTGGATATTTGTGACTGATTAGCTTGCAATATCTTGTTAACAGATCTGGAGAGATGAAATTTGTCCTTATAGCTCTTGTGGTTGTAGGTTGTTCTGGCTTTAAAAGACTTAAGACCCATTGTCTTAATTCTTCCATATCTGCTTCTCGTATATCTCTTCTTAGCATTAGAAAAAGAATTAAACATGTTAAAAGTATTATATGAAAACAAGCAAAGAGAGAAAAATAAAGAAATAGAATTAACAGATGAGATAAATAAATTTAAACAAATATTACAACCAGAAGAAATTCCTAGAATTGAAGAAATAGATAACAATATAGATGACCAAAAATCAGAATCAAGTGAAATAAGTGAAACATATACAGAACTTTTAGAAAATATAAAAAAAATAAAAAATATAGAAATAAATACAGGAGATGTAAATATGGATGAAAAACCTAGTACATCAGGTGTAAAAAATCCAAAAGGATTAAACCCAAATTATTATACGGTTAACTATGAATCATTTTTACGGTCTTATTCTTATTATTTAATTTCATTTATAATTCAAGTCAAATGAAAAGGCTTTTTCATAATATTCTTTTTGTAGTGGAATTAATCTAATTATTTCTTTTAAGCTTTCTAATATATATTCTATATATTCTATATCTTGGGTTCTTTGGTATTCTTCTATATTGGTTTTTACTAAATTTGTTAGTAATATTATGTTGTCGGTAGTTTGTTGCCAATATTGTAGGTATATATTATTCATTATGTGTTATCAGATTATATAGATCTAATTCATATAAGTCTATTTCTGGTATAATTAATTCTGTCCAATTTTGATTCATTATTTCTATTATTTCAAAAGTAAGTAATTTCTCATAGATTATTCTTCTTACATCATTATCAATATTTTTCAGTATATATAGTATAAGTATCTTATAACTAAGATCATCATCTATTAAGTAAGTGTTCATTTTATCATATGATTTGCTAAACATATTCCTTTTAATCTCTATGTCTATTATCCTTATTCATCATATCATAATAAGTTATTTTAATCATCTTTTCTGGTCACTACCATGACTTTCTGCTTCAATCAGTTACCCTAACAGCGCCTCAACTTTGTTTACTCCCCTAAACGGCCTTCCTGCCTACTGGTTTCAACCTTAGGATGCATAGTCTGGGCTTACCTACTCTTAGCATATTTTCATGGCAAACTTTCTCAAGATGATTTCTATAACAGTACTATTATATGATGAATAATTATAATTTACAAGAGATTATCAGGAATATAATAACTTAGCTATTCATAATTATAATATGACATACCTGTTCTTGTAGGTTCTTGATATCTTCTTGTTGATCCATAGCTTTTCTGTGTTTTTATCTTGGAGTATATTTTAGAGAGAGAAGTATTTGGATGCCTGAAGATGCAGCCTATTTTTTATTCATAATCGTAAGGCTATTTAAAGATTACATAAATGACTCTTACTATTCATGAACGACCTTTACTGTTCATGAAACTGACTCTTACTATTCATGAACGACCTTTACTGTTCATGAAACTGACTCTTACTATTCATGAACGACCTTTACTGTTCATGAAACTGACTCTTACTTTTACAAAGTAAAGACCTATTTACTTTACGACTTTTACAAAAAACAAAATAACATTATTTTACAAAAACAAAAGAATCTAATAACTCTTTTACTTTATCTTGTCTGCCATAGTTTATTTTGTCGTTTCCTTCTCGATTATTCCAGATGTACGTCTGGAACAATGTTATCTTCTCCTTTGCATTTTGAGCATATGTGGTCTGGATATTTGTGACTGATTAGCTTGCAATATCTTGTTAACAGATCTGGAGAGATGAAATTTGTCCTTATAGCTCTTGTGGTTGTAGGTTGTTCTGGCTTTAAAAGACTTAAGACCCATTGTCTTAATTCTTCCATATCTGCTTCTCGTATATCTCTTCTTAGCATTAGAAAAAGAATTAAACATGTTAAAAGCATTATATGAAAACAAGCAAAGAGAGAAAAATAAAGAAATAGAATTAACAGATGAGATAAATAAATTTAAACAAATATTACAACCAGAAGAAATTCCTAGAATTGAAGAAATAGATAACAATATAGATGACCAAAAGTCAGAATCAAGTGAAATAAGTGAAACATATACAGAACTTTTAAAAAATATAGAAAAAATAAAAAATGTAGAAATAAATACAGGAGATGTAAATATGGATGAAAAACCTAGTACATCAGGTGTAAAAAATCCAAAAGGATTAAACCCAAATTATTATACGGTTAACTATGAACCATTTTTACGGTCTTATTCTTATTATTTAATTTCATTTATAATTCAAGTCAAATGAAAAGGCTTTTTCATAATATTCTTTTTGTAGTGGAATTAATCTAATTATTTCTTTTAAGCTTTCTAATATATATTCTATATATTCTATATCTTGGGTTCTTTGGTATTCTTCTATATTGGTTTTTACTAAATTTGTTAGTAATATTATGTTGTCGGTAGTTTGTTGCCAATATTGTAGGTATATATTATTCATTATGTGTTATCAGATTATATAGATCTAATTCATATAAGTCTATTTCTGGTATAATTAATTCTGTCCAATTTTGATCCATTATTTCTATTATTTCAAAAGTAAGTAATTTCTCATAGATTATTCTTCTTACATCATTATCAATATTTTTCAGTATATATAGTATAAGTATCTTATAACTAAGATCATCATCTATTAAGTAAGTGTTCATTTTATCATATGATTTGCTAAACATATTCCTTTTAATCTCTATGTCTGTTATCCTTATTCATCATATCATAATAAGTTATTTTAATCATCTTTTCTGGTCACTACCATGACTTTCTGCTTCAATCAGTTACCCTAACAGTGCCTCAACTTTGTTTACTCCCCTAAACGGCCTTCCTGCCTACCGGTTTCAACCTTAGGATGCATAGTCTGGGCTTACCTACTCTTAGCATATTTTCATGGCAAACTTTCTCAAGATAATTTCTATAACAGTACTATTATATGATGGATAATTATAATTTACAAGAGATTATCAGGAATATAATAACTTAGCTATTCATAATTATAATATGACATACCTATTCTTGTAGGTTCTTGATATCTTCTTGTTGATCTATAGCTTTTCTGTGTTTTTATCTTGGAGTATATTTTAGAGAGAGAAGTATTTGGATGCCTGAAGATGCAGCCTGTTTTTTATTCATAATCGTGAGGCTATTTAAAGATTACATAAATGAATCTTACTATTCATGAACGACCTTTACTGTTCATGAAACTGACTCTTACTATTCATGAACGACCTTTACTATTCATGAAACTGACTCTTACTATTCATGAACGACCTTTACTGTTCATGAAACTGACTCTTACTTTTACATAGTAAAGACCTATTTACTTTACGACTTTTACAAAAAACAAAATAACATTATTTTACAAAAACAAAAGAATCTAATAACTCTTTTACTTTATCTTGTCTGCCATAGTTTATTTTGTCGTTTCCTTCTCGATTATTCCAGATGTACGTCTGGAACAATGTTATCTTCTCCTTTGCATTTTGAGCATATGTGGTCTGGATATTTGTGACTGATTAGCTTGCAATATCTTGTTAACAGATCTGGAGAGATGAAATTTGTCCTTATAGCTCTTGTGGTTGTAGGTTGTTCTGGCTTTAAAAGACTTAAGACCCATTGTCTTAATTCTTCCATATCTGCTTCTCGTATATCTCTGCAATTTGAATATATCATTGTTTGTTCTCTTGAATAATAACTCCAAATCGCATTCTGATTTAGGTAGTTGTTTGCTAGCTCATTTAGTATATTGGATATTCCAATAATCCTTTTATTTGCATAAAAGTCTGGAATATTTATTTTTTCTATCTCTTCTTGTTCTTCTATTTTTTCTGGTACGAGCATTTCTCTTATAAGCCCGATCTTGATAACTTGTATGATAGGCTTTATCTCTTCGTATAATATCTCTGCTGTAGCTGAATAAAATCGTATATAGAATAATGTTCCTTTAGTTATTCTTTTGTATTGCATAAATGCTTTGTGTAATTATGGTATGGTAGCTATCTCCTGTCCTGTTTGTGTATATACAGTATCCAATAGTCCATAATTGTAGCAAGTAGCTATTAGTTTTGCATTTGTATTTGGTAGGGCTACTAATTTATTATATCCTGTTAGATAATGGGTAATGTAATCTTCATTTGGATTCTGGGTAGTTTGGGATCTTGGGTTTTTGTTTAAAAAGTTTTGTATTTTGTGTATATTGTCTATATATGTACGGGTTATATGGTTGTATGTCTTTTTGGCTTGGTTCAAACTTTCTTTGTAGGTATTTATCTGAGGTGGTAGGAATATTTCTTTCTCGGTATTTTGCATATTTTTCTGTACGAATGGTTTTGAAAATAAATTGTTCATATTTATATTTGTGTATCTAGGTTTAATTTCTTCCTTCTTCTTTGCAGATGAAATGCTAGCTGTGCTGCTTCCTGCAATTGTATTTAACAAACTGTTATGAGTTTTTAGGTGTTTCTCAACGTCACCTTCTAGCTCTGGAATTTTAGAGACTTCCGATCGTCTTATCTCCGCATTTTTTGAGTCATGTTGCTGACTACTAGCTGTTTTTCTTATTATCTGTATCTCTTCATCCATACTTTCCACTTTCTTACAAAGTGTAGTCATGGCTAAGAGTAGATTTTCTATTGTATTATCTGGGTCAGTTTGGGTAGCTTTATCTTGACAAGAAATCTGCAACAACATTCTTGTTAGTAGTAATTACTTCAATTGTAAATGTAAAGTTTAATATATTTAATACCAGTCTGCGTATTTCTTTTGTTGTAACTGAATCTTGTACTTTTCTGGTTATCCACCTTTTTACTTGGGTATTATCTGTTCTTACAATAAATCTGTTGTAAACTATATATGGTTCAAATGGTAATAAATATTTATATAATGCAAATAATTCTTTTCTATTTATCTCCCATTTTTCCTGTGGTTCCGTATATGATCCTGAATAATACCTGCAATGATGTTCTATTTTTTCTTTATCATATTTATATTTAAGAACTCCTCCATAACTATGATTACTCGAATCTGTTTCTACAATATAAGTAAATTTCTTGTTTTCATCTGGGAAGTATAATTTTGGTAGTTTTTTACACAATATTTTAATCTTTCTTATTTGTTCCTTATCTTTTTCATCAAACCCATATTCTACATCCTTTTTTAGTTTTTTCTGTAAAGGTTTTAGGTTTTCTGCTAATTTAGGTATATATTCTCTTACTTGGTTTACTAATCCTAAAAATGATTGTAATTTCTTTTTTGTATCTATGTTTTCATCAAGATTGATTATTTTTTGTACTATATGTGTTTGCATTTTTATTCCATTTTTATCTATTTGTATTCCTAAAAATTCTATCTGATTCTTCATAATTTCTGCTTTGGTTTTGCTTAAGCTTATACCAGAGTTTTCTATAATATGTATGAATTTTTTTAATAATTTTATATGATCATCTTGTGTTCTTGAATATAGTAATATATCATCTATATATACTATACAATTTTCTAGTTGGTTAAAATAATTATCCATAAAATGTTGGTATCTTCCTGGTGCATTTTTATATCCAAATGGTAAAACATTCCATTCATAAAATCCTTGTGGTACTGTAAATGCTGTTAGTTTTTTAGATTCATCTTCTAGTTTTAGATGGTAAAATCCTGATTTACAGTCAAATTTACTAAAGTAATTATATCCTTGGATTTGTCTTATTTTTAATATCTTGTTGGGTATT
Organism: Nicotiana tomentosiformis; assembly: GCF_000390325.3. Classification (NCBI taxonomy): domain Eukaryota; kingdom Viridiplantae; phylum Streptophyta; class Magnoliopsida; order Solanales; family Solanaceae; genus Nicotiana; species Nicotiana tomentosiformis. The sequence goes on along the minus strand of NC_090819.1, from coordinate 53,449,918 downwards.
GGGTAATTATATGTTTTAGTTTTTGCATTTAAATTTCGGTAATCTATAACCATTCTGCTTTTTCCTCTTTTTTGTTCACTATGTTTATTTACTATAAATGCTGGACTTGTATGTTTACTATTACTTTCTTGTATATACTTGTTATCTAATAATTCTTTTATATGCATTTTAAATTCTGTTAAGTCATCAAAGTTATATTTTAAGGCTTTTTGTATTATTATACTATTTTCTTCGATTAGTTCTATTTTTATTTTTGTCTTATGTTTATTCCATCCTTGTAGAGGGTTATCATTATATAATTTTTCTAATTCTTTCTGGATTATTTTTACTTTGTCTATTGTAAATATAATAATTTCTAATTGAGTAGTTGTATTTTTATTTATATTTTCTAATTTTTGTGTGATTTTTTCATTTCCTCGTATCCATTCTGTATTTTTTCGTTGTTTATTATTTACTCTTTTTACTCCTACTTTATTTTTACATGGTGTGGTAAACCACCAGTGTGTTTTTGTTATTATATGTGGGTATAATTTCTCTAAGAATGGCATTCCTAGTAACATATCTTTCGTAGTGAATTCAAAGTTATATATTTCTTCTATAGTTAGTATTTTATCCCATATTTGTATTTTTACGTTCTTGGCTTTGTAGTTAATCATACTTTCTTCATTATTAAATCCTGTTACTACCATAGGTATTTTTAATTTTTCTCATTTATCCGTTGGTAAACAATTATATTTACATATATTAGCTTCTGCTCCTGTATCTATCATTGGTGTATAGTATCTATTATAATATCCTTCTACTATGATTTTTGCGAGTATATATATTTTCATTCTTCTGCTCTTTTTATTACTATTTTCTTATCTTTGTATGTTATGGTTAATTGTTTATCTCCTAGACTGTATGGTTTTACCTTTTCTAACCATTTTATTCCTAGTGTAATATTTTCGTTTTCATTTTCTTGACATATTTTAAATTGTATTATTAAAGGTATTCCTCCAATAATTATTTTTTTTCTGTTATTTCTTCATTTATTATTAATTCTTTAGGTAATTCAGGGCATAATTGTTCAGTAGTTATTATTTCAGTTTCTGTTACTAATTCTCTTGTGATATAGTTTTCTTCTTGTCCTGTATTTATTAATATTTGATATTTTCTTTGTTCCATGATTCCAGTTATATAGTAGTGGTATGGATTTATTTTTTCTTTTGTGTTTCTTATTAAATTTTTTGGGATTATATATTCTCTTCTTGATGTACTTATTCTTGATGATGTTGGTGTTTCATAAGTTAATTGGTTTGGTATACTTGATGTACTTAATCTTTCTTTTACTATTTCTAAATCTTCTTCCATGTCAATTTCTTTATAGCTATATCCATTATTGTCAATAACTGTAACTATTCTTTCAAACGGATTTTCTATTTTGATTTTATTAATTTTATTTTTTGCTGCTATTTTATGTTTTGTTGTTAAGACGTATAGGTTTTTACATCTAGCTGTAAATATCTTGCTTCCAGGTGTTAATTCTATTCCTGACATTTTCCTGTATAATACTAATGATTTATCTATATTCCTATCGTTTATTGCTATTGAATAATTGGCACTTATTATGAATTTAAATTTTTGATATATAAGATTTCCTTTTATTGCACTTATTATGCTTTTTTCTATAGGTTGGATTATTCTATCATCCGCTAAATATATTTCTATAGGGGTATCTATTCCTTCCCTAAAACATGCTTTTATTAATATTTCAGTTCCTCCTAGGTGTACATATTTAATTGGGTTTTTTGCCTTTATATCTTGTATTTCTTTATTTATTATTCTTTTGTTTATTATTGGTATTTTGGCTTTTTCTTTTGTATATTTACAGTCAATTATATGTTCTTTTTGGCTAACTACGTAGTATTCTTCTCTTTGTCTTTTGAACCAATTTTTTTATTGTAGGTACTTCAAATATTTTTTCGACACTGAGGTCTAATTCTTTTCCTTTTATTTGTTCGAATATATTATTATCAAATATAATCTTTTGTTCCGAGGATTCTTCATCTTTATATTCTTCCCGTGTTATTACTTCTATTTCTTTTTCAGTCATTGGATTTCATTATCTTCTATTCCTATTTCATTATCTATTTCGTCATCTGTATCTGATATTTCATATATACTATCTTCACTATCTAGTTCATAATCTATATATTCTATCTACATATATTCTTCATCATCAATTATGATTTCGTTTATTTGGTTTTTCTTTTGGTTTTTAGGTGTTTTACAGTCTTTAGCTATATGTCCTAATTTTCCACAGTTATAACAAGTACATTCTGTTGGTTTCTTTTTTGGCCTAAATGATCTTTTAGTCTGATAATTTTTTACATAATATCTTTTTCTTTGTTTTTTATTTTTATATTTTGACCTATATTTATTATATTTCTTTGTTTTCCATTTTTTATTATATTTATCTGTACATCCAAATTGTGGTGCTGTTTTATTTTTACAACATCTTAAGTTTTTTATTAATATTTTTTCTATTTTTGTTTCTTCTTTATATTTTTCACATAATTGTACAAACCATTGTTGTAGAAATTTTATCCTAGCTCCTAAAGTATCTGTTAATCCTGCTTCATTCCAGTCTTTTATTATCTTAGAATTAAAAGGTTCTGGTAATTTTGTGAAATATGATTTTCTTATTTCTCTGCCTTCTTCTGTATTATATGTTCCTTTATAGTAATATTCTCTAAATGCACAAGTATATTCGTCTATATAGCACATATTACATATTGCTAATTTTGTTATTAGATTTCTATTTATTTGTTTTTCCTTATTTTATTCTTCAATTTCTGTAGTCATACTACTAAATTCGTTTCTTATGGCTATTTCATATTTGTATAGTATTTCTATATTTGTTATTGCTATTTCACCATTAAATTTTTTATTACTTCTTAAGGTATCTATACTTTCTTTTGTTAAATTATGTAACCATAATTTTGCTGTTCCTATGAGTGATCTTTCTATATATCCTGGTGTTTCTGCCATTCCTATTTTATTATCTACCAATTGTTTAGATATATATCCTATCCATAGTTGGATTGTTTTATTTATATCTGCTACGCAATCTAAATCTAAAAAATTATATTGTTCAGATATTGGTTTTGGTGTCCATTTCCTGTTTAGTCTACTATCCCATAGTGTATTATTCCTATCAAATTGTTCATAGTTAACCGTATAATAATTTGGGTTTAATCCTTTTGGATTTTTTACACCTGATGTACTAGGTTTTTCATCCATATTTACATCTCCTGTATTTATTTCTACATTTTTTATTTTTTCTATATTTTCTAAAAGTTCTGTATATGTTTCACTTATTTCACTTGATTCTGACTTTTGGTCATCTATATTGTTATCTATTTCTTCAATTCTAGAAATTTCTTCTGGTTGTAATATTTGTTTAAATTTATTTATCTCATCTGTTAATTCTATTTCTTATTTTTCTCTCTTTGCTTGTTTTCATATAATGCTTTTAACATGTTTAATTCTTTTTCTAATGCTATAATTTTTGTGTTTTTAGTTTCTTCTAATTGTTGTATTTCCTTGTTTGCTTGATTTTTAATAATTTCAATTTCTTTTTTCTTATCAATTTTCTCATTTTCTTTAATTACTCTCGTCATAGCTGTCAAGCTATCTTCTAATCTTGCTGTTTCCTTTTCTATTATTAGGTATAATTGATCTCCTATTTTTTTATATCTTCTGCCTAAATTTGAAAATATTATTTTTATTTTCAATCCATCTTGGTTTTCATATGTCTTTTCATCCCAAAATTACCAGAACCTTTTAATTCTAAGATAATAAAAGACTGAAATGAAGCAGGATTAACAGATACTTTAGGAGCTAGGATAAAATTTCTACAACAATGGTTTGTACAATTATGTGAAAAATATAAAGAAGAAACAAAAATAGAAAAAATATTAATAAAAAACTTAAGATGTTGTAAAAATAAAACAGCACCACAATTTGGATGTACAGATAAATATAATAAAAAATGGAAAACAAAGAAATATAATAAATATAGGTCAAAATATGAAAATAAAAAACCAAGAAAAAGATATTATGTAAAAAATTATCAGACTAATAGATCATTTAGGCCAAAAAAGAAACCAACAGAATGTACTTGTTATAACCGTGGAAAATTAGGACATATAGCTAAAGACTGTAAAGCACCTAAAAACCAAAAGAAAAAACAAATAAACAAAATCATAATTGATGATGAAGAATATATGCAGATAGAATATATAGATTATGAACTAGATAGTGAAGATAGTAAAGCCAGAACAACCTACAACCACAAGAGCTATAAGGACAAATTTCATCTCTCCAAATCTGTTAACAAGATATTGCAAGCTAATCAGTCACAAATATCCAGACCACATATGCTCAAAATGCAAAGGAGAAGATAACATTGTTCCAGACGTACAACTGGAATAATCGAGAAGGAAACGACAAAATAAACTATGGAAGACAAGATAAAGTAAAAGAGTTATTAGATTCTTTTCTTTTTGTAAAATAATGTTATTTTGTTTTTTTGTAAAAGTCGTAAAGTAAATAGGTCTTTACTTTGTAAAAGTAAGAGTCAGTTTCATGAACAGTAAAGGTCGTTCATGAATAGTAAGAGTCAGTTTCATGAACAGTAAAGGTCGTTCATGAATAGTAAGAGTCAGTTTCATGAACAGTAAAGGTCGTTCATGAATAGTAAGGGTCATTTATGTAATCTTTAAATAGCCTTACGATTATGAATAAAAAACAGGCTGCATCTTCAGGTATCCAAATACTTCTCTCTCTAAAATATACTCCAAGATAAAAACACAGAAAAGCTATGGATCAACAAGAAGATATCAAGAACCTACAAGAACAGGTATGTCATATTATAATTATGAATAGCTAAGTTATTATATTCCTGATAATCTCTTGTAAATTATAATTATCCATCATATAATAGTACTGTTATAGAAATCATCTTGAGAAAGTTTGCCATGAAAATATGCTAAGAGTAGGTAAGCCCAGACTATGCATCCTAAGGTTGAAACCGGTAGGCAGGAAGGCCGTTTAGGGGAGTAAACAAAGTTGAGGCGCTGTTAGGGTAACTGATTGAAGCAGAAAGTCATGGTAGTGACCAGAAAAGATGATTAAAATAACTTATTATGATATGATGAATAAGGATAATAGACATAGAGATTAAAAGGAATATATTTAGCAAATCATATGATAAAATGAACACTTACTTAATAAAAGATGATCTTAGTTATAAGATACTTATACTATATATACTGAAAAATATTGATAATGATGTAAGAAGAATAATCTATGAGAAATTACTTACTTTTGAAATAATAGAAATAATGGATCAAAATTGGACAGAATTAATTATACCAGAAATAGACTTATATGAATTAGATCTATATTCTGATAACACATAATGAATAATATATACCTACAATATTGGCAACAAACTACCGACAACATAATATTACTAACAAATTTAGTAAAAACCAATATAGAAGAATACCAAAGAACCCAAGATATAGAATATATAGAATATATATTAGAAAGCTTAAAAGAAATAATTAGATTAATTCCACTACAAAAAGAATATTATGAAAAAGCCTTTTCATTTGACTTGAATTATAAATGAAATTAAATAATAAGAATAAGACCGTAAAAATGGTATCAGAGCTATAGGTTAAGAAAAATGAATAAAGAAGAATTTGCTATAGATGAAAAGACATATGAAAACCAAGATGGATTGAAAATAAAAATAATATTTTCAAATTTAGGCAGAAGATATAAAAAAATAGGAGATCAATTATACCTAATGATAGAAAAGAAAACAGCAAGATTAGAAGATAGCTTGACAGCTATGACGAGAGTAATTAAAGAAAATGAGGAAATTGATAAGAAAAAAGAAATTGAAATTATTAAAAATCAAGCAAACAAGGAAATACAACAATTAGAAGAAACTAAAAACACAAAAATTATAGTATTAGAAAAAGAATTAAACATGTTAAAAGCATTATATGAAAACAAGCAAAGAGAGAAAAATAAAGAAATAGAATTAACAGATGAGATAAATAAATTTAAACAAATATTACAACCAGAAGAAATTCCTAGAATTGAAGAAATAGATAATAATATAGATGACCAAAAGTCAGAATCAAGTGAAATAAGTGAAACATATACAGAACTTTTAGAAAATATAGAAAAAATAAAAAATGTAGAAATAAATACAGGAGATGTAAATATGGATGAAAAACCACTGAGGTCTAATTCTTTTTCTTTTATTTGTTCGAATATATTATTATCAAATATAATCTTTTGTTCCGAGGATTCTTCATCTTTATATTCTTCCCGTGTTATTACTTCTATTTCTTTTTCAGTCATTGGATTTCATTATCTTCTATTCCTATTTCATTATCTATTTCGTCATCTGTATCTGATATTTCATATATACTATCTTCACTATCACCCATTGTCTTAATTCTTCCATATCTGCTTCTCGTATATCTCTGCAATTTGAATATATCATTATTTGTTCTCTTGAATAATAACTCCAAATCGCATTCTGATTTAGGTAGTTGTTTGCTAGCTCATATAGTATAGTGGATATTCCAATAATCCTTTTATTTGCATAAAAGTCTGGAATATTTATTTTTTCTATCTCTTCTTGTTCTTCTATTTTTTCTGGTACGAGCATTTCTCTTGTAAGCTCGATCTTGATAACTTGTATGATAGGCTTTATCTCTTCGTATAATATCTCTGCTGTAGCTGAATAAAATCGTATATAGAATAATGTTCCTTTAGTTATTCTTTTGTATTGCATAAATGCTTTGTGTAATTCTGGTATGGTAGCTATCTCCTGTCCTGTTTGTGTATATACAGTATCCAATAGTCCATAATTGTAGCAAGTAGCTATTAGTTTTGCATTTGTATTTGGTAGGGCTACTAATTTATTATATCCTGTTAGATAATGGGTAATGTAATCTTCATTTGGATTCTGGGTAGTTTGGGATCTTGGGTTTTTGTTTAAAAAGTTTTGTATTTTGTGTATATTGTCTATATATGTACGGGTTATATGGTTGTATGTCTTTTTGGCTTGGTTCAAACTTTCTTTGTAGGTATTTATCTGAGGTGGTAGGAATATTTCTTTCTGGGTATTTTGGATATTTTTCTGTACGAATGGTTTTGAAAATAAATTGTTCATATTTATATTTATGTATCTAGGTTTAATTTCTTCCTTCTTCTTTGCAGATGAAATGCTAGCTGTGCTGCTTCCTGCAATTGTATTTAACAAACTGTTATGAGTTTTTAGGTGTTTCTCAACGTCACCTTCTAGCTCTGGAATTTTAGAGACTTCCGATCGTCTTATCTCCGTATTTTTTGAGTCATGCTGCTGACTACTAGCTGTTTTTCTTATTATCTGTATCTCTTCATCCATACTTTCCACTTTCTTACAAAGTGTAGTCATGGCTAAGAGTAGATTTTTCATTGTATTATCTGGGTCAGTTTGGGTAGCTTTGTCTTGACAAGTAATCTGCAACAACATTCTTGTTAGTAGTAATTACTTCAATTGTAAATGTAAAGTTTAATATATTTAATACCAGTCTGCGTATTTCTTTTGTTGTAACTGAATCTTGTACTTTTCTGGTTATCCACCATTTTACTTGGGTATTATCTGTTCTTACAATAAATCTGTTGTAAACTATATATGGTTCAAATGCTAATAAACATTTATATAATGCAAATAATTCTTTTCTATTTATCTTCCATTTTTCCTGTGGTTCCGTATATGATCCTGAATAATACCTGCAATGATGTTCTATTTTTTCTATTTATATTTAAGAACTCCTCCATAACTATGATTACTCGAATCTGTTTCTACAATATAAGTAAATTTCTTGTTTTCATCTGGGAAGTATAATTTTGGTAGTTTTTTACACAATATTTTAATCTTTCTTATTTGTTCCTTGTCTTTTTCATCGAACCCATATTCTACATCCTTTTTTAGTTTTTTCTGTAAAGGTTTTAGGTTTTCTGCTAATTTAGGTATATATTCTCTTACTTGGTTTACTAATCCTAAAAATGATTGTAATTTCTTTTTTGTATCTATGTTTTCATCAAGATTGATTATTTTTTGTACTATATGTGTTTGCATTTTTATTCCATTTTTATCTATTTGTATTCCTAAAAATTCTATCTGATTCTTCATAATTTCTGCTTTGGTTTTGCTTAAGCTTATACCAGAGTTTTCTATAATATGTATGAATTTTTCTAATAATTTTATATGATCATCTTGTGTTCTTGAATATAGTAATATATCATCTATATATACTATACAGTTTTCTAGTTGGTTAAAATAATTATCCATAAAATGTTGGTATCTTCCTGGTGCATTTTTATATCCAAATGGTAAAACATTCCATTCATAAAATCCTTGTGGTACTATAAATGCTGTTAGTTTTTTAGATTCATCTTCTAGTTTTAGATGGTAAATCAGGGTTTTTGTGTTATTATACTATTTTATTCGATTAGTTCTATTTTTATTTTTGTCTTATGTTTATTCCATCCTTGTAGAGGATTATCATTATATAATTTTTCTAATTCTTTCTGGATTATTTTTATTTTGTCTATTGTAAATATAATAATTTCTAATTGAGTAGTTGTATTTTTATTTATATTTTCTAATTTTTGTGTGATTTTTTCATTTCCTCGTATCCATTCTGTATTTTTTCGTTGTTTATTATTTACTCTTTTTGCTCCTACTTTATTTTTACATGGTGTGGTAAACCACCAGTGTGTTTTTGTTATTATGTGTGGGTATAATTTCTCTACGAATGGCATTCCTAGTAACATATCTTTCGTAGTGAATTCAAAGTTATATATTTCTTCTATAGTTAGTATTTTATCCCATATTTGTATTTTTACGTTCTTGGCTTTGTAGTTAATCATACTTCCTTCATTATTAAATCCTGTTACTACCATAGGTGTTTTTAATTTTTCCAATTTATCCGTTGGTAAACAATTATATTTACATATATTAGCTTTTGCTCCTGTATCTATCATTAGTGTATAGTATATATTATAATATCCTTCTACTATGATTTTTGCAAGTATATATATTTTCATTCTTCTGCTCTTTTTATTTGTATTTTCTTATCTTTGTATGTTATGGTTAATTGTTTATCTCCTAGACTGTATGGTTTTACCTTTTCTAACCATTTTATTCCTAGTGTAATATTTTCGTTTTCATTTTCTTGACATATTTTAAATTGTATTATTAAAGGTATTCCTCCAATAATTATTTCTTTTTCTGTTATTTCTTCATTTATTATTAATTCTTTAGGTAATTCAGGGCATAATTGTTCAGTAGTTATTATTTCAGTTTCTGTTACTAATTCTCTTGTGATATAGTTTTCTTCTTGTCCTGTATTTATTAATATTTGATATTTTCTTTGTTCCATGATTCCAGTTATATAGTAGTGGTATGGATTTATTTTTTCTTTTGTGTTTCTTATTAAATTTTTTGGGATTATATATTCTCTTCTTGATGTACTTATTCTTGATGATGTTGGTGTTTCATAAGTTAATTGGTTTGGTATACTTGATGTACTTAATCTTTCTTTTACTATTTCTAAATCTTCTTCCATGTCAATTTCTTTATAACTATATTCATTATTGTCAATAACTGTAACTATTCTTTCAAACGAATTTTCTATTTTGATTTTATTAATTTTATTTTTTGCTGCTATTTTATGTTTTGTTGTTAAGACGTATAGGTTTTTACATCTAGCTGTAAATATCTTGCTTCCAGGTGTTAATTCTATTCCTGACATTTTCCAGTATAATACTAATGATTTATCTATATTCCTATCGTTTATTGCTATTGAATAATTGGCACTTATTACGAATTTAAATTTTTGATATATAAGATTTCCTTTTATTGCACTTATTATGCTTTTTTCTATAGGTTGGATTATTCTATCATCTGCTAAATATATTTCTATATGGGTATCTATTCCTTCCCTAAAATATGCTTTTATTAATATTTCAGTTCCTCCTAGGCGTACATATTTAATTGGGTTTTTTGGGATTATATATTCTCTTCTTGATGTACTTATTCTTGATGATGTTGGTGTTTCATAAGTTAATTGGTTTGGTATACTTGATGTACTTAATCTTTCTTTTACTATTTCTAAATCTTCTTCCATGTCAATTTCTTTATAGCTATATTCATTATTGTCAATAACTGTAACTATTCTTTCAAACGGATTTTCTATTTTGATTTTATTAATTTTATTTTTTGCTGCTATTTTATGTTTTGTTGTTAAGACGTATAGGTTTTTACATCTAGCTGTAAATATCTTGCTTCCAGGTGTTAATTCTATTCCTGACATTTTCCAGTATAATACTAATGATTTATCTATATTCCTATCGTTTATTGCTATTGAATAATTGGCACTTATTATGAATTTAAATTTTTGATATATAAGATTTCCTTTTATTGCACTTATTATGCTTTTTTCTATAGGTTGGATTATTCTATCATCTGCTAAATATATTTCTATAGGGGTATCTATTCCTTCTCTAAAACATGCTTTTATTAATATTTCAGTTCCTCCTAGGTGTACATATTTAATTGGGTTTTTTGCCTTTATATCTTGTATTTCTTTATTTATTATTCTTTTGTTTATTATTGGTATTTTGGCTTTTCCTTTTGTATATTTACAGTCAATTATATGTTCTTTTTGGCTAACTACGTAGTATTCTTCTCTTTGTCTTTTGAACCAATTTTTTATTGTAGGTACTTCAAATATTTTTTCGACACTGAGGTCTAATTCTTTTCCTTTTATTTGTTCGAATATATTATTATCAAATATAATCTTTTGTTCCGAGGATTCTTCATCTTTATATTCTTCCCGTGTTATTACTTCTATTTCTTTTTCAGTCATTGGATTTCATTATCTTCTATTCCTATTTCATTATCTATTTCGTCATCTGTATCTGATATTTCATATATACTATCTTCACTATCTAGTTCATAATCTATATATTCTATCTGCATATATTCTTCATCATCAATTATGATTTCGTTTATTTGTTTTTTTTTTTTGGTTTTTAGGTGCTTTACAGTCTTTAGCTATATGTCCTAATTTTCCACAGTTTTAGATCTAAAACTAATTTAGATCTAAAACACAACTTTTAGATCATTATCTTGATAGAATAATCCAACCTATAGAAATATAGCCGGACACAATTATATCAGGTTCTTTTTCTAATGCTATAATTTTTGTATTTTCAAGATATATAGGTTGGGCTTACGACTAAAGACTAAATTTCTATATCTAAAGAACCTGCCTACCGGCCTTCCTGCCTACCGGTTGTTCTGGCTTTAAAAGACTTAAGACCCATTGTCTTAATTCTTCCATATCTGCTTCTCGTATATCTCTGTAATTTGAATATATCATTGTTTGTTCTCTTGAATAATAACTCCAAATCGCATTCTGATTTAGGTAGTTGTTTGCTAGTTCATTTAGTATAGTGGATATTCCAATAATCCTTTTATTTGCATAAAAGTCTGGAATATTTATTTTTTTTATCTCTTCTTATTCTTCTATTTTTTCTGGTACGAGCATTTCTCTTGTAAGCCCGATCTTGATAACTTGTATGATAGGCTTTATCTCTTCGTATAATATCTTTGCTGTAGCTGAATAAAATCATATATAGAATAATGTTCCTTTAGTTATTCTTTTGTATTGCATAAATGCTTTGTGTAATTCTGGTATGGTAGCTATCTCCTGTCCTGTTTGTGTATATACAGTATCCAATAGTCCATAATTATAGCAAGTAGCTATTAGTTTTGCATTTGTATTTGGTAGGGCTACTAATTTATTATATCCTGTTAGATAATGGGTAATATAATCTTCATTTGGATTCTGGGTAGTTTGGGATCTTGGGTTTTTGTTTAAAAAGTTTTGTATTTTGTGTATGTTGTCTATATATGTACGGGTTATATGGTTGTATGTCTTTTTGGCTTGGTTCAGACTTTCTTTGTAGGTATTTATCTGTGGTGGTAGGAATATTTCGTTCTGGGTATTTTGGATATTTTTCTGTACGAATGGTTTTGAAAATAAATTGTTCATATTTATGTTTGTGTATCTAGGTTTAATTTCTTCCTTCTTCTTTGCAGATGAACTGCTAGCTGTGCTGCTTCCTGCAACTGTATTTAACAAACTGTTATGAGTTTTTAGGTGTTTCTCAACGTCACCTTCTAGCTCTGGAATTTTAGAGACTTCCGATCGTCTTATCTCCGCATTTTTTGAGTCATGCTGCTGACTACTAGCTGTTTTTCTTATTATCTGTATCTCTTCATCCATACTTTCCACTTTCTTACAAAGTGTAGTCATGGCTAAGAGTAGATTTTCCATTGTATTATCTGGGTCAGTTTGGGTAGCTTTGTCTTGACAAGTAATCTGCAACAACATTCTTGTTAGTAGTAATTACTTCAATTGTAAATGTAAAGTTTAATATATTTAATACCAGTCTGCGTATTTCTTTTGTTGTAACTGAATCTTGTACTTTTCTGGTTATCCACCATTTTACTTGGGTATTATCTGTTCTTACAATAAATCTGTTGTAAACTATATATGGTTCAAATGCTAATAAACATTTATATAATGCAAATAATTCTTTTCTATTTATCTCCCATTTTTTCTGTGGTTCCGTATATGATCCTGAATAATACCTGCAATGATGTTCTATTTTTTCTTTATCATATTTATATTTAAGAACTCCTCCATAACTATGATTACTCGAATCTGTTTCTACAATATAAGTAAATTTCTTGTTTTCATCTGGGAAGTATAATTTTGGTAGTTTTTTACACAATATTTTATTCTTTCTTATTTGTTCCTTGTCTTTTTCATCGAACCCATATTCTACATCCTTTTTTAGTTTTTTCTGTAAAGGTTTTAGGTTTTCTGCTAATTTAGGTATATATTCTCTTACTTGGTTTACTAATCCTAAAAATGATTGTAATTTCTTTTTTATATCTATGTTTTCATCAAGATTGATTATTTTTTGTACTATATGTGTTTGCATTTTTATTCCATTTTTATCTATTTGTATTCCTAAAAATTCTATCCGATTCTTCATAATTTCTGCTTTGGTTTTGCTTAAGCTTATACCAGAGTTTTCTATAATATGTATGAATTTTTCTAGTAATTTTATATGATCATCTTGTGTTCTTGAATATAGTAATATATCATCTATATATACTATACAATTTTCTAGTTGGTTAAAATAATTATCCATAAAATGTTGGTATCTTCCTGGTGCATTTTTATATCCAAATGGTAAAACATTCCATTCATAAAATCCTTGTGGTACTGTAAATGCTGTTAGTTTTTTAGATTCATCTTCTAGTTTTAGATGGTAAAATCCTGATTTACAGTCAAATTTACTAAAGTAGTTATATCCTTGGATTTGTCTTATTTTTAATATCTTGTTGGGTATTGGGTAATTATATGTTTTAGTTTTTGCATTTAAATTTCGGTAATCTATAACCATTCTGCTTTTTCCTCTTTTTTGTTCACTATGTTTATTTACTATAAATGCTGGACTTGTATGTTTACTATTACTTTCTTGTATATACTTGTTATCTAATAATTCTTTTATATGCATTTTAAATTCTGTTAAGTCATCAAAGTTATATTTTAAGGGTTTTTGTGTTATTATACTATTTTCTTCGATTAGTTCTATTTTTATTTTTGTCTTATGTTTATTCCATCCTTGTAGAGGGTTATCATTATATAATTTTTCTAATTCTTTCTGGATTATTTTTACTTTGTCTATTGTAAATATAATAATTTCTAATTGAGTAGCTGTATTTTTATTTATATTTTCGAATTTTTGTGTGATTTTTTTATTTCCTCGTATCCATTCTGTATTTTTTCGTTGTTTAATATTTACTCTTTTTGCTCCTACTTTATTTTTACATGGTGTGGTAAACCACCAGTGTGTTTTTGTTATTATGTGTGGGTATAATTTCTCTAAGAATGGCATTCCTAGTAACATATCTTTCGTAGTGAATTCAAAGTTATATATTTCTTCTATAGTTAGTATTTTATCCCATATTTGTATTTTTACGTTCTTGGCTTTGTAGTTAATCATACTTCCTTCATTATTAAATCCTGTTACTACCATAGGTGTTTTTAATTTTTCCTATTTATCCGTTGGTAAACAATTATATTTACATATATTAGCTTCTGCTCCTGTATCTATCATTGGTGTATAGTATCTATTATAATATCCTTCTACTATGATTTTTGCGAGTATATATATTTTCATTCTTCTGCTCTTTTTATTACTATTTTCTTATCTTTGTATGTTATGGTTAATTGTTTATCTCCTAGACTGTATGGTTTTACCTTTTCTAACCATTTTATTTCTAGTGTAATATTTTCGTTTTCATTTTCTTGACATATTTTAAATTGTATTATTAAAGGTATTCCTCCAATAATTATTTCTTTTTCTGTTATTTCTTCATTTATTATTAATTCTTTAGGTAATTCAGGGCATAATTGTTAAGTAGTTATTATTTCAGTTTCTGTTACTAATTCTCTTGTGATATAGTTTTCTTCTTGTCCTGTATTTATTAATATTTGATATTTTCTTTGTTCCATGATTCCAGTTATATAGTAGTGGTATAGATTTATTTTTTCTTTTGTGTTTCTTATTAAATTTTTTGGGATTATATATTCTCTTCTTGATGTACTTATTCTTGATGATGTTGGTATTTCATAAGTTAATTGGTTTGGTATACTTGATGTACTTAATCTTTCTTTTACTATTTCTAAATCTTCTTCCATGTCAATTTCTTTATAGCTATATTCATTATTGTCAATAACTGTAACTATTCTTTCAAACGGATTTTCTATTTTGATTTTATTAATTTTATTTTTTGCTGCTATTTTATGTTTTGTTGTTAAGACGTATAGATTTTTACATCTAGCTGTAAATATCTTGCTTCCAGGTGTTAATTCTATTTCTAACATTTTCCAGTATAATACTAATGATTTATCTATATTCCTATCGTTTATTGCTATTGAATAATTGGCACTTATTATGAATTTAAATTTTTGATATATAAGATTTCCTTTTATTGCACTTATTATGCTTTTTTCTATAGGTTGGATTATTCTATCATCTGCTAAATATATTTCTATAGGGGTATCTATTCCTTCCCTAAAATATGCTTTTATTAATATTTCAGTTCCTCCTAGGTGTACATATTTAATTGGGTTTTTTGCCTTTATATCTTGTATTTCTTTATTTATTATTCTTTTGTTTATTATTGGTATTTTGGCTTTTCCTTTTGTATATTTACAGTCAATTATATGTTCTTTTTGGCTAACTACGTAGTATTCTTCTCTTTGTCTTTTGAACCAATTTTTTATTGTAGGTACTTCAAATATTTTTTCGACACTGAGGTCTAATTCTTTTCCTTTTATTTGTTCGAATATATTATTATCAAATATAATCTTTTGTTCCGAGGATTCTTCATCTTTATATTCTTCCCGTGTTATTACTTCTATTTCTTTTTCAGTCATTGGATTTCATTATATTCCTATTTCATTATCTATTTCATCATCTGTATCTGATATTTCATATATACTATCTTCACTATCTAGTTCATAATCTATATATTCTATCTGCATATATTCTTCATCATCAATTATGATTTCGTTTATTTATTTTTTCTTTTGGGTTTTAGGTGCTTTACAGTCTTTAGCTATATGTCCTAATTTTCCACAGTTATACTAAGTACATTCTGTTGGTTTCTTTTTTGGCCTAAATGATCTTTTAGTCTGATAATTTTTTACATAATATCTTTTTCTTGGTTTTTTATTTTTATATTTTGACCTATATTTATTATATTTCTTTGTTTTCCATTTTTTTATTATATTTATCTGTACATCCAAATTGTGGTGCTGTTTTATTTTTACAACATCTTAAGTTTTTTATTAATATTTTTTCTATTTTTGTTTCTTCTTTATATTTTTCACATAATTGTACAAACCATTGTTGTAGAAATTTTATCCTAGCTCCTAAAGTATCTGTTAATCCTGTTTCATTCCAGTCTTTTATTATCTTAGAATTAAAAGGTTCTGGTAATTTTGTGAAATATGATTTTCTTATTTCTCTGCCTTCTTCTGTATTATATGTTCCTTTATAGTAATATTCTCTAAACGCACAAGTATATTCGTCTATATAGCACATATTACATATTGCTAATTTTGTTATTAGATTTCTATTTATTTGTTTTTCCTTATTTTGTTCTTCAATTTCTGAAGTCATAGTACTAAATTCGTTTCTTATGGCTATTTCATATTTGTATAGTATTTCTATATTTGTTATTGCTATTTCACCATTAAATTTTTTATTACTTCTTAAGGTATCTATACTTTCTTTTGTTAAATTATGTAACCATAATTTTGTTGTTCCTATGAGTGATCTTTCTATATATCCTGGTGTTTCTGCCATTCCTATTTTATTATCTACCAATTGTTTAGATATATATCCTATCCATAGTTGGATTATTTTATTTATATCTGCTACGCAATCTAAATCTAAAAAATTATATTGTTCAGATATTGGTTTTGGTGTCCATTTCCTGTTTAGTCTACTATCCTATAGTGTATTATTTCTATCAAATTATTCATAGTTAACCGTATAATAATTTGGGTTTAATCCTTTTGGATTTTTTACACCTGATGTACTAGGTTTTTCATCCATATTTACATCTCCTGTATTTATTTCTACATTTTTTATTTTTTCTATATTTTCTAAAAGTTCTGTATATGTTTCACTTATTTCACTTGATTCTGACTTTTGGTCATCTATATTGTTATCTATTTCTTCAATTCTAGGAATTTCTTCTGGTTGTAATATTTGTTTAAATTTATTTATCTCATCTGTTAATTCTATTTCTTTATTTTTCTCTCTTTGCTTGTTTTCATATAATGCTTTTAACATGTTTAATTCTTTTTCTAATGCTATAATTTTTGTGTTTTTAGTTTCTTCTAATTGTTGTATTTCCTTGTTTGCTTGATTTTTAATAATTTCAATTTCTTTTTTCTTATCAATTTCCTCATTTTCTTTAATTACTCTCGTCATAGCTGTCAAGCTATCTTCTAATCTTGCTGTTTCCTTTTCTATCATTAGGTATAATTGATCTCCTATTTTTTTATATCTTCTGCCTAAATTTGAAAATATTATTTTTATTTTCAATCCATCTTGGTTTTCATATGTCTTTTCATCTATAGCAAATTCTTCTTTATTCATTTTTCTTAACCTATAGCTCTGATACCATTTTTACGGTATCAGAGCCTGAACTTTGAGGCCCTGACATGGTATTCGCAATTACCCGAACATTCAATTGATTCTTTTGAGATGTTTGGTGAAACCCTCACAAGGTCCAAGCCAGTAAGGCCGACATATCCATAAGGCGAGTTCGAACTGCTACGAGAATTCATGATCCGGTTCCAGAAAGAGAGGATGTTGCTACCGACTGTACCAGACGAGTGGGCAGCGGAGGCATTCACAAAGGGTTTGAATCCACAGAGCTTCGACGCCTCCCGAAAGTTAAAAGAAAGTCTGCTTCCAAGCAACCACATGGGCGGATGTCCATAACCTCTATGAGTCAAAAATAAGGATAGAAGACGATCAGCTCGGCCTCCCGAAATCAACCAAGGGACGGGACCGAGACAAGAACCAGGATAAGTTTAAAAGCAACTTCGATGTGGATCGGCGGCCTTCTATAGGTCGTTTCTTGCCATTCCGAAGAATCGAAGGACGCAGCAGCAAATGTTTTTAGTCCTCGGATAGGCTCGCTCTTGACAGAAGAACCGACCGTGGCTGGAACAATAGGACATTACAAGAAAAAAAGGTACCAGGGGCCCGGTACCCCACGTATCCCTAGTTATCGGATTATAACTTCAACATCAGCTTAGTAGAGTTGGTATTGACAATGAGGAACATCATAAAAGCGTGATTCCCGAAGCCAATCAGATCTGATCTCAGCCAAAGGGATCCTAACTTGTGGTGTAAATAACATGGGACTCACGGCCATAAAACTGGGGACTGTCGGCATCTGCGTGAAGAGGTGGCGATATTATTGAAGAATGGCCATCTCAAGGAATTTTTAAGTGATCGAGCCAAGAACAACTATGGCTGAAGCTGGGATAATACAGAGCCTTCGAAGGCGGCAGGGGACTCCCCTCGATCGAATATCAACATGATTTTTGGAGGGAACAAAATCAACGTTGTAACCTTCTCGGTAGCCAAGAAAATAAATATATCGATGACTCACAACAAGAGACTCTGGGAAGTCGCGGAAAATGATATTACCTTAACGGAGGAAGACGCCGATGGACTTCTTCTACCACATAATGGCGCTCTGGTAATCTCTCTTAATGTTTTAGATTTCAAAATTAACCGTGTTTTGGTTGACCTAGGAAGCTCAACCAACATCATCCCAATGGAGAGTGCTGGAACAAGCAAAGCTAATCGGAAGCATCATACCGGCGATAAAACTCTTAGCTGGTTTCAACTTGACAAGTGTGAAAAACCGAGGAGATATTCTACTGCCCACGAACGCCGAACGGTAACCAAGACCACATTATTTGAAGTGGTAGATGGCGACATGGCTACAATGTAATCCTTGGGAGGCCATGGATACACAACATGAAGGTCGTACCATCGACATTTTACCACTTATTGAAATTTTCAACATCGGAGGGGATCAAGCAGATAAGAGGAGATTAATCGGATGCAAGGGAGATGAACGCAGTAACTGTTTCCAACAGCAAGGGAAAGGAGCCCACCAAATAGCAATCATAGGAACTGATGTCTTCTCCCTTTCCGAACAAAGACGATAGGAGCGAGGAGTCATCGGAATCCTATCAAGTTTCGAGATATTTTCAGGTAGAAGTGGATATAGATGCGACCAAGTCATTCACAGAGGAACTCTAGCAAGTGGCCTTATTCGAAGAGTTCTTGGAGAGAAAGTTCCATCTGGGGACAGGATTAAACCCCGAGCTAAGGTTAGGGTTTATAAATTTTCTTAAAGCTAATGTTGACTATTTTGCATGGTCCCATTCAGATATAATTTGTATCCCAGTAGAGGTGGTCGTGTACAAGCTAAGCCTGGATCTGAACTTCCCACCGGTAAGGCAAAAGATGCATCCGATAGCGGAGGTCAGGAACGGGTTTGTTAAAGAAGAGGTAACCCGATTACTCAATTTCTATTCCATACGGGAGGTAAAATATCCAGAAGGGTTAGCCAATTTGGTTGTAGTTCCAAAGAAGAATAACAAGTTTAGAATGTGCATATATTATAAGGATTTAAATAAGGCATGCCCTAAGGACTCGTTTCCATTGGCAAACATTGATCAAATGATTGATGATGCGGCCGGACACGAGTTAATGAGTTTCTTTTATGCTTACTCCGGGTATAATTAAATCAATATGAACCCGGAGGATCAAGAAAAAACTTCTTTCATAACGAACTTTGGCACATATTCCTATAATGTGATGCCATTTATGATTAAGAATGCCAGAACCACTTATCAGACGCTCGCTAACAAAATATTTGAAAATCAGATAGGCAAAACAATGGAGGTATACATTGATGACATGTTAGTCAAGTCTTTAAATGCAGAAGATCATTTGAAACACCAACAAGAAACCTTTGATATCTTGAGGAATCATAACATGAAACTCCAACCAGAAAAATGTGTGTTCGGGGTCGGTTCCAAAAAATTCTTGGGGTTCCTGGTCTCGCAAAGAGGGATTGAGGTAAATCTCGATAAAATCAAACCTATCTATGATATTCCGGACGAATTGACAAATGTAAAGGAGGTACAGAGATTAAACCATAAGGTTAGCAATCTTAAGTAGGTTCATCTCAAGATCATCAAAAAAGTGTCATCACTTCTTCTCGCTCCTAAAAAAGAAGAACAATTTCGAGTGGACCCCAGAATGCCAATAGTCATTGAAAGACCTAAAAAGGTACCTATAAAGCCCCCCGTTACTGTCAAAATTGGGGGAAGGCGAGTAGTTGCTAATATATCTTGCGGTGTCGGAAGTAGCAGTAAGTGTCGTTTTAGTCCGAGAGGAAGAAGGTACGCAATTTCCTAATTATTATGTTAGTAAAATATTATCGGGAGCGGAGACTCATTATCCGCACCTCAAAAAGCTAGCCTTAGCACTCGTAGTCTCCTATCGAAAGTTCAGGCCTTATTTTCATTCCACCCGATAGCCATTGTGACAATCTTTCCTTTAAAGAATGTCCTTCACAAGCCTGAGTTGTCACGCCGTTTGACTAAATGGGCAGTCGAAATTAGTGAGTTCGACATTGAGTGCATGACAAAGACTGCGATCAAGTCACAAGTTTTGGCCGACTTTGTGGCCAATTTCAGTTCCAGATTAATGCCATTAGCTACTAAGGAAGCATTGTTGGTATCGAAAATGACATCAGGAGTTTGGACCTTATTTATGGATGGAGCTTCCAATGTAAAAGGGTCAGGTCTCGGGGTAGTTCTAGTCACACCATCGAGAGAAACCCTGAGGCAGGCCATTAAGACTGTTCCATTAATTAACAATGAAACTGAGTACGAGGCTTTGGTTGCAGTACTTGGGGTCTTGGCTTAGAGGTCATCGAGGTCAAATGTGATTCCCAGCTAGTAATAAACCAAGTGTATGGGATTTTTGACACAAAGGAAGAATGCATGCAACAGTATGTGAACAAGGTCTAAGCATCGCTTGCACGATTCAGAGAATGGTCGATCATACACATTCCGAGAGAAGAGAATGTGAAAGCAGATGTATTGGCTAATTTAGGGTCATCCATGGAGATGAAAGGATCTGATTCCGGTACTGTCATTCAACTTCAACATTCGGTATTGGATGTGGATGGTTACTGCGAAGTCAATTCAACCAACCTTATCTAGGACTGGAGGAATGAGTTTGTCGAATACCTTCGGCATGGCAAATTACTAGAAGACCCGAAGGCGTCCCGGGCATTATGCACCAAAGAGGCTCATTACTGCCTCATGGATGGGCAATTGTATCAAAGATTGTACCAAGGTCCATTTGCCTGATGTCTGGGAGCCTCAGAGGCAGATGAGAGAAGTCCACAAGGGAATTTACGAGAACCATTCCGGTGCAGATTTGTTAGTTCTAACGCTAGTTAGGGAAAGTTACTATTGGCCCCGGATAGATCAGGACACAAAGGCATTCATTCAGAAGTGTGACAAATGTCAATGACACGCACAATTAGTGCACCAACCAGTGGAACTCTTGCATTCGGTGTTGTCCCCATGGCCATTCATGAAAATGGGAATGAACATAGTCGGTCCTCTACCACCGGTCCCCGAAAAGGTAAGATTTCTTTTAGTTTTAACTGACTACTTCACTAAATGGATTGAAGAAGGTCCTTACTAAATAATCGGTGAGTGCAAAGTTGTCGACTTCATATGGGACCACATAATATGCCGATTTGGAATACCTAAGGAGATTGCTTATGATAACGGACCGCAGTTCATATGCTCAAAAGTCACAAAAGTTTTGGAAGATTTTAAAATCAAGAGGATTAGATCCTCACCGTACCATCAAAGTGCTAACAGACAAGCGGAATCAACCAATAAGGTGACAACACAAAACATTAAAAGGAAGTTAGAAGCTGCTAAAGGCAAATAGCCCGAAGAGCTACCGGGTGTACTATGGGCATACTGGACAGTGGCGAAATCGAGCATGGGAGAGACACCTTTCTCTCTCGTATATGGAGCGGAATCTCTGATACTGGTGGTGTCACAAGCCAAAATTCGCTATAGGTCGTGATGGCACCTAACGCCGCCGTCAAGCAAGCCAACGTGGATTTATCAGTTTAATTACTCATTTTAATATCTTGAAATCATAATTTTTCCTTAATTATATAGTATGAAATAAAATTTACAAAGTGAATCAAATATCTACACGAACCTCAATAATGACTAACTCGAAGGAACCCCCATAACCCGGTGTCACGAATGCATAAGCATTTTCTAAGGAATATAACAATAATACAGTATCTGCCCTGAATGTAATAAGACAAAATAAAATAAATATTACAACGGAGACTCGATGGATTGCGATGCGTAGCCTGGAATGCAACTCACATGAAGTCTCTCCAGCAGGTGCGCCTACGCGCCAAGGTGATCATCAATGAACCTGTTAGATCCTGCACATTTAGTGCAGAAGTGCAGCATGAGTACGTAAATCAACGCGTACCCAGTAATTATCTAGCCTAACCCCGGAGAAGTAGTAACGAGGGATTGACATCGACACTTACTAGAAGTCCAATAAAGCGATATAATAATTCATAAGCAGGTATGAAGCACATACAACAATAATGGGGTGAATCTGTAAGTTACATAATCTTTCAAATATATATTTCAGAGTACGAATTTCTAAATCTTGTATTCTACCTTAACGGCTCAGAAAAATGTCAAGTGCCAATATCAAATGAATAAAGAATACCATATAAAATGCCGGGCACCAGTGAAAAAATATTCTCGTGAATGTTTGGACTACCAGCGATATAACGCACGATTATGTCGAGGTCGTTCGACCCGATCCAGAATAATGTGTACACTACCGAGGGTCGAGCGGCACGAGCCATAGATGCATCTATCTAATACCGAAGCGTTCGGCCCACTCCACAAGAAAAGGAAGGAAGTTACCGAATTATGAGTCACGTGTTTACAACACCGTACATGGGTACAAAATGAATATAATCTTTACCGTTCTCAATTTTTCTTGCCAACAATTCAAGTGATAAAGCTGGGCCTAAAATGTATGAAATTTCTAAATCAAGTTCAATCATATTTTCAATTAATTAAGTCAACAGAATAAGTTCAAGAAATTCAGATATTAGATATTGCATGATAAAATCCTAAGTCTACTCAGACATAAACATGCTTTAGCTACGTACGGACTCTCGTCACCTCGTGCGTACGTAGCACCCACAACTAGTAGCACATGATAATTAATATCACCTAGGGGTAGTTTCCCCCTCACAGGGGTAGACAAAAGACTTACCTCGTTCCGAAGTTCCATAGCCGGCTTTAACGTCACTCTAACACCTCAAACCAATGCTTGACAATCAAAAACTATGCAAACAATGTGCAAACCAATAAAAATGTGTTCTAATACCCATAATTAATTAATTTAAACAATTTTTAACTCTGCTCGAAAAGTCGATAAAATCAACCCTCGGGTCCACGTGCCCGGATTTCGAATATTTTCAAAGATAAACTTCACCCATAATACCAGGAACTCAAATATATTATTTATTCCAAATTCCATGTCCAATTTCATGGTAAAAATCCAAAATTATCAATTCTAGGTTCTCTCACCATAATCCCATAATTTTTCCTAAATTCTCTTCTTTAAATCCACATATAAATCTTACATTTAGCTCACAATAAGTGAAAAATTACTTACCTCATGTTACATGATGAAAATTCCTCAAAATCTTCCAAGAACCGAGCTCCAAAAATCCAAAATGGAGTGGGAAAAAAGACAAAGTTCGACCTTAATAATCTGCCCACTTTCCCTTCTGTGGCCAATTATCCGCACCTGCAGACCCGCTTCTGCGGTTAAACCTTCGCTCCTGCGGAATTCACTTACCCAACATGCCTTCGCTTCTACGACCCTTGCCCCGCATCTGCGCAGTCGCAGGCGCGGAATTCACCATCGCACCTGCGAGCATTCCGCTCTTGCGCCCCTAACGTCGCATCTACGTCCACGCAGGTGCGGAAAATGACCTCGCACCTATGACCTCTGCTCACCTCCTTCATGCCCGCTTCTGTGGCCCTCTTCCCGCTTTTGTGGGCTCACACCTGCGGTGTATACTCCGCATATGCGTTTACACCAGCAGTTGCAAATCTTCAGCAACTCTTCAACTTCAAACCTTATTCCGAAAATCATCCGAAATCAACCTTAGGCCCCCGGGACCTCAACCAAACATACCAACGGGTCCTATAACACAATACAAACTTAGTCGAACTCTCAAATCACCTCAAATAACATCAAAAACTCGAATCGCACATAGATTCAAGCCTAATGAACTTTGAAACTTCCAATTTCTACAACTGATGTCGAAACCTATTAAATCACATCCGATTGACCCCAAAATTTGCACACAAGTCACAAATGACACCATGGACCTACTCCAACTTCCAGAATCGGAATCCGACTCCCATATCAAAAAGTCCACTCCCGGTCAAACTTCCCAAAAATTTAACTTTCGCCATTTCAAGCCTAATTCCACTACGGACCTCTAAATCACAATCCGGACACGCTCCTAAGACCAAAATCACCATACAGAACTATTCCCTGGCTCTGAATCCCAAAAGGACGTCGATAACATCAAAATCTACTTCATCCCAAACTTAGGGAATTCTTAAACCTTCAAAATGCCAACCTTCCGTAATAAGCGCCGAAATATTCCCGGGTCACCAGATACTCGATCCGAACATACGCCCCAGTACGAATTCATCATACGAACCTATTGGAACCTTCAAATCCTGATTCTCGAAGTGGTTTACTAAAAATCCAAACCTCAGCCAATTCCTCCAACTTAAAGCTTCTAAAATTAGAATTTTCTTTCCAAATCAACTCCGAACTTCCTGAAATTCAATTCCGACCACACGTGCAAGTCATAATACCTGAAGTGAAGCTAATCAGGGCCTCAGACCGCTGAACGGCATGCTAGAGCTCAAAACGACCGGTCGGGTCATTACATTCTCCCCCACTTAAACATACGTTTGTCCTCGAACGTGCTAAGAACTGCTCTGGAGTTGTCCGAAATCACTGTTTAAAACCTCGTGCACCTACCCGTGCCACTACATTCCAGTTGAGCACATTAGCTAAAGCCAGTATGAAGATCCCCCCTTTTATTTAGTCAAATAAGCCTTAGAGCCAAATTCTAATATCCGAAGTTCTCTACCAGGCCTGTTCCCAACATACGAATACCATATCAATCACTACACACTATACCAAAACATGATTGTATACCTTTTCCGAATTCACACCATGCACCGCATAATTCACATGACCATAATAATATTCGCTGACAACAATAGCCGCAATTCCACGAATCTGATGCCCACAACACACCTCATCACGCATGTAAGTCTTGTTCTAACTCTCGCTATTCTGCCACGACGGAAGAGCTATGTAGAAATTCATAACCACATGAAGAATCAACAAATCATTGAGTCTCTCCTCTTAACAAGAACCATTACCTCATTCTGAACTAAATAATGATATTTGCTCTTTATGCGGCCTTATATAAATCCGATCACACTGATCCTAGGTCCAATAATCTCGTCTCACGTACAAGCTGCTCTGGAAATAAGCCACCACAAACACTATCTAAGATTTCATATGACGCTATCAATGCACCAACAAGCTACAACTTGAATATGACACATAAGGAAGAACGAACTCTGGAAAGGAACTATCCAGCCCGCATAACGAATAAAACGGCCATCAAATACTATGAGCCTTTCTCAGAGGTAAGAAACAAGACACCCAAAATAAATATAAAGAATCGTGCTTAACATCTCGTTGTTGCGGCGTACAACCCGATCCAATATGACACTGTTGTGGCGTGCAACCCGATCCAAACATAAAAATGTTACGGCGTGCAACCCGATCCACACCACATACCCGTGTTGGTGTGCCACCCGATCCTAACATAACTGTCACGCCCCGAAATCACGGAGCGCGACCGGCGCTCAACCGAGTAAACCCAGTCGAGCAAGCCTAATTTACATTAACCTCTCATCATTACTCATGCATGATTTTCAATAACATAATAAAATCTTGACTTTCATATTAAATACACTTGGCTCAATGGCCCATATTTTCTTTCTCGTGGTGGTTACACAACTCTATAAATAGCTGTAAATACTGTGAACATAAATACATGACAAAACACAAATCTTTAATTACATAACCTACAGTGTACATGGAGCTTCTATGACAACGGATACCTATATACATAAAACGAACTAGACCCAAACACCCACTAGAACTGTAGCCGGCTCACCATAAGCTGAGTAGTGAATAAGATCCCTATCAAAGGTCCATATCATCCTGTAGAAGTGAACCCGCATCCATTAAATGATGCAGCGCCCCCGGCAAAAGGGACGTTAGCACTATCGAATAGCACTAGTATGTATAGCTAAAAATTCTCTTTCAAAATAGAATGCCCATATCAGAAAAGGCAACACATAGAAACAAATAGTCACAATCCACAATATCCAAATGTCTAGTTAAAAACATGATAATTTTCCAAAATACAAACTTCATATACGATTTTGTTTGGGAGATCATTAACACCGATATACTACTGTTCACAATATAACTATTCACAAATACCAATGTTCACAATACCAGTGTTCACAATAATGATGTTCACAATATCATATTGTACACATATGCATCTCATAGACCATTCACAGTGTTCTCTTACACAATACAAGTACACACATTCAAGGGCTTAGAAATTCAACATGAATACGATGAATCATAGCAACATTAGATGGGTTTAGATAGCCCTCAACGTCAAGAAAATTTATTTAGAGCTTCCATTAAAATTTATAGATACTCAGTCGGGGATCCTCTATAACCACCTTCACACAAAGCGGCAATGTCGCCTCACCCTTGAAAAATGGGTGGAGGTGTATCACGATACCACAATCTCTACACAAAGCAGCCATACCGCCTCACCCCAATACATGCGGGTGGAAGTGTATCACAATACCACAATCCCAACACAAAGCGGCTCTACCGCCTCACCCCAATATGTGCGGGTGGAAGTATATTACAATACCAGAATCCTAACACAAAGCGGCCCTACTACCTCACCCCAATATATGCGGGTGGAAGTATATCACAATACCAGAATTCCAACACAAAGCGCCTCTACCGCCTCACCCCAATATATGCGGCTGGAAGTATATTACAATACCAGAATCCCAAAACAAAGCGGCCCTACCGCCTCACCCCAATATATGCGGGTGGATGTTTATCACAATACCATAATCCCTACACAAAGCGGTCATACCGCCTCACCCCAATATATGCGGGTGGAGGTGTATCCAACAATACCACAATCCCTAAACAAAGCGGTCCTACCGCCTCATCCCAATATATGCGGGTGGAGGTGTATTCCATAATACCACAATGCCTGCACAAAGCGGTCCTACCGCCTCACCCCAATATATGCGGGTGGAGGTGTATTCCATAATACCACAATCCCTACACAAAGCGGTCCTACCGCCTCACCCCAATATATGCGGGTGGAGGTGTATTCCATAATACCACAATCCCTACACAAAGCGGTCCTATCGCCTCACCCCAATATATGCGGGTGAAGGTGTATTCTATAATACCACTATCCCTACACAAAGCGGTCCTACCGCCTCACCCCAATATATGCGGGTGGAGGTCTATTCCATAATACCACAATCCCTACACAAAGCGGTCCTACCGCCTCACCCCAATATATGCGGGTGGAGGTGTATTCCATAATACCATAATCCCTACACAAAGCGGTCCTACCGCCTCACCCCAATATATGCGGGTGGAGGTGTATTCCACAATACCACAATCCCTGCACAAAGCGGCCCTACCGCCTCACCCCAATAAATGCGGGTGGAGGTGTATTCCATAATACCACAATCCCTACCCAAAGCGTTCCTACCGCCTCACCCCAATATATGCGGGTGAAAGTATATCACAATACCAGAATCCCAACACAAAGCGGCCCTACCGCCTCACCCCAATATATGCGGGTGGAGATGTATTCCATAATACCATAATCCCTACACAAAGCGGTCCTACCGCCTCACCCCAATATATGCGGGTGGAGGTGTATTCCATAATACCACAATCCCTACACAAAGTGGTCCTACCGCCTCACCCCAATATATGCGGGTGGACGTTTATTCCATAATACCACAATCCCTACACAAAGCGGTCCTACCGCCTCACCCCAATATATGCGGGTGGAGGTGTATTCCATAATACCACAATCCCTACACAAAGCGGTCCTACCGCCTCACCCCAATATATGCGGGTGGAAGTATATCACAATACCAGAATCCCAATACAAAGCGGCCCTACCGTTTCATCCCAATATATGTGGGTGGAGGTGTATTCCATAATACCATAATCCCTACACAAAGCGGTCCTACCACCTCACCCCAATATATACGGGTGGAGATTTATTCCATAATACCACAATCTCTACACAAAGCGGTCCTACCGCCTCACCCCAATATATGCGGGTGGAGGTGTATCACAATCACAATACCATATAGAAACTCAAAGTAGCATAGTTTGTCATTACATTTAGCGTCATAATTACTCATATCATTGGAATATTTCATGTTCATGTTCATGCTCATCATGGATAAACATAATTCATTACATTAGCGCATGCATGGTAAATCAATAAGTCAATTTCAATGGCACATGGGCCCAATTCCTTTTCTTAAGGTTCATCATCATTTATCAATGGACATTTTCCTTCCATCTTATTATTCATTCCTTCGACCTCTTGAGTTAATTATCTAGGTTCATGACTCTTGGAAACTTAACAATCAAAGTCATTTACTTATATTATTTCATTGGCTCTCTTGGCCATACACAAGATTCTTCTTTCATGGCACAATGGTCGTATTTCATATTCCACACTTTCACCCCTTTCAATGTCAAAGATCACCATCAAATATCAACATGTAGAATATTTCAAAAATCATATACTTCAAATCCATTTGAAATGGAAACTTCAAACACAGATGGTTTCTTCCCAAAGAATGAGGCATACCAACCAACAATTGAAACACACATCAAAAATCATAAACAATCAATACACCATTTATTCTTGCAATACTCTTTCCCAGAAATAACAATGTACAATTTCAACACATGAGTATATAGAACTCAAATCACCCTGAATATATTTATAAAGCAAAGAATTAGCTAAAGCAGCCACTTATGGGCATGAATTGAGTACAAAAGCTTTTAGGAAATTCTATTTTCGAAGTCCTTTTTAAACAATTGAGTCGAGTCTCATTTCATATTCTTTATCACATCCTCTCAAATCATTTACACTACTAGCCAAAATCATAACTTAAATTCTTGGCACGTTGGCCACACTCTATATCCCCAATTCACTTATTTCAGTTCCAACCATCTTTATAGATTATCAACAATAAGACATTTATAAATCAATACTTTAGGTACACCTATGAGCAATTAAAAGTCTTAGGAATATTAGGATTTTCTCACACAATATGGCCTCATAACCTTCATTTGGAACACGACTCAAAGACATAGCATTTTAATACACATATCATTCTTGAACACATTCCCAAAGGGTAACATAATGTGATAGGAATATTCGGGACAAGTTTTGATTACACAATTCTCATCACTTTGCTTATTCGGGACAATCGAATTTATTGGGAACAACTCATAACATAGAATAAGGAACTTGAATCAAACATACTTGGAACTTACGGGAACATCATGGAATTCGATTCCAAGAGAGAAAGTTTAGCCAACATACCTTGCTTTGAACTTTTCTTACATTACTACAACGTTCTGGAAATCCTAGCAATCCCAATCTATTTTGAGACATAACAAAATTGAACCATTATTAGGAAGATATTCATGGTCTCAGCTCATTTGAGCATTTTATCTAACAATATATGTGCAAATTGGTTACAAGATTCTTCCACAAGATTTCTTTCACTTCACAGCCCAATCTTTACCCATTTGAGCTCAACAATCTCCCCATAAAACTTATTGGTACATGAATGTATAAATAATACTCTCACACCCAAGAATCATACTCCAAATCAACCATCTTTTACCCAAATTCGAAATTAAAAACTAGGGTATGGAACCTTACCTCTTAAATGAAGAACTTGAGGGATTTCTTGTTGGATTTCAAGGCTTGGACAAAATCTTGATGAACAAAGCACTTGAGCTTCTTCCTCTCTCTAGAACACTCTCACTTCTCTCTAAAAATATCATATTTTTGTTCCAAAATGAGCTTCAAGGCTTATTTATCGAAGTTGGGTCGGGTTATAACAATAGAAGACTGGATATTTTTGAAATTCGACCAGGCTACAGACCTGGCTTCGCCAGGCTAAAGCCGGGTTAAGCCTGGATTTTGGCTGGCCTTGCCAGGCTAAAGCCTGGTATTACACCTCGCCTCGCCAGGCTAAAGCCTGGTTAAGCCTGGCTTTTGGCTGGCCTCGCCAGGCGAAAGCCTGGTATTACACCTGGCCTCGCCAGGCTAAAGCCCGGTCTTACACCTGGCCTTGCGATCTCTGTAGCGAGTTACAGGACAACCTTTGGGTATTTGATCATAACTTTTTGTAGGAATGTCCGAATGACGAACGGTTTGAAGCGTTAGAAATTAGACTCAAAGGGATTTAATTTGATAGGTAGATCACCTCATAAGTCATTATAGTTTGGTAGCAGCATACGTTTGAATTAGGATCTTGTGCGAATTGAGTCATCCTTTCAACTTAATGTATCCTACTTGTTCCACACGAATTCTTTCCATTCACAAAACTCCTTAGTATGTTTCAACACACCTTAAACATATACTTTTCATTTCGAAATAATGTGGTTCTATCCCATGGGTCTCCTATAATACTCTAACACGCTATTCCCAAATACCGTTGGCGTACTTTAAAATATTAAATCATTAGAGAAATTTTCCGGGGCCTTACATTCTCCCCCGATTAGGATCATTTGTCCTCGAATGAGGATTAGATTCTGCCATAGACACCTAATGTGACTTAAATCCTTATCTACACACCAAAGGCTCCAAAATTTGGCCAACTCTCTAAGCTTTCAGAAATTTGGCAGAGTTTCTCCTGTAATTGGGGCCTATCCACCTGGCAGAGAATCTCAGAAATCAATCCTAAACAACATATAGATAATACCACATTGCACCATATACATGAAAACAACAACCATGATTCTCTAGACCAACTCTATGACCTTGCTTACCTTGGTCGTATCCTTGACCTTTCCTTCCTCCATTACGAGGACAATTGGGCACCTCACACATTATGCATGTTATGCGCATTATTCCTTTTATCCTTAGGCCTTTCTCATTTCGTAGCAAATTATGCAAGCATTCCTTGATGTTAACAAGGGAACTCTGGGACTAACTCGGAACCATAATGCACGATCGATGATAGAAGAAGAGAAACATTTCCTAAATGTCGTTGTAGCCTCCCTATTATAAGTGTGGCCGGCAACACACAGATAAGAGGGACTCTACTGACACAGCTCCATGACACCTTAGGACTCATAAACCATGCTCTGATACCAAGTTTGTCACGCCCCAAAATCGTGAAGCGCTCAACCGAGTAAACCCAGTCGAGAAAGCCTAATTTATATTAACCTCTCATCATTACTCATGCATGATTTATAACATAATAAAATCTTGACTTTCATATTAAATACACTTGGCTCAATAACCCATATTTTCTTTCTCGTGGTGGTTACACAACTCTATAAATAGCTGTAAATACTGTGAACATAAATACATGACAAAACTCAAATCTTTAATTACATGACCCACAGTGTACATCGAGCTTCTATGACAATGGATACCTATATACATAAAACGAACTAGACCCAAACTCCCACTAGAACTGTAGCGGGCTCACCATAAGCTGAGTATTGAAGAAGATCCCTATCAAAGGTCCATATCATCCTGTAGAAGTATACCTGCATCCATTAAAAGATGCAGCGCCCCCGGCAAAAGGGATGCTAGCACTGTCGAATAGCACTAGTATGTATGGCTAAAAATCCTCTTTCAAAATAGAATGCCCATATCAGAAAAGGCTAAACATAGAAACAAATAGTCACAATCCACAATATCCAAATGTCTAGTTAAAAACATGATAATTTTCCAAAATACGAACTTCATATACGATTTTGTTTGGGAGATCATTAACACCGATATACTACTGTTCACAATATAACTATTCACAAATACCAATGTTCACAATACCAGTGATCACAATACTGATGTTCACAATATCATATTGTACACATATGCGTCTCATAGACCGTTCATAGTGTTCTCTTACACAATACAAGTACACACATTCAAGGGCTTAGAAATTCGACATGAATACGATGAATCATAGCAATATTAGATGGGTTTAGATAGCCATCAACGTCAAGAAAATTTATTTAGAGCTTCCATTAACATTTATAGATACTCAGTCGGGGATCCTCTATAACCAATTCACACAAAGAGGCGATGTTGCCTCACCCCAACATAAACGGGTGGAGGTGTATCACGATACCACAATCTCTATACAAAGCGGCCATACTGCCTCACCCCAATACATGCGGGTGGAAGTGTATCACAATACCACAATCCCAACACAAAGCGGCTCTACCGCCTCACCCCAATATATGCGGGTGGAAGTATATTATAATACCAGAATCCCAACACAAAGCGGCCCTACCGCCTCACCCCAATATATGCGGGTGGAAGTATATCACAATACCACAATCCCAACACAAAGCGCTCTACCGCCTCACCCCAATATATGCGGGTGGAAGTATATTACAATACCAGAATCCCAAAACAAAGCGGCCCTACCGCCTCACCCCAATATATGCGGGTGGAGGTTTATCACAATACCACAATCCCTACACAAAGCGGTCATACCGCCTCACCCCAATATATGCGGGTGGAGGTGTATTCCACAATACCACAATCCTTACACAAAGCGGTCCTATCGCATCACCCCAATATATGAGGGTGGAGGTGTATCACAATACCACAATCCCAACACAAAGCGGCCCTACCGCCTCACCCCAATATATGCGAGTGGAAGTATACCACAATACCAGAATCCCAATACAAAGCGGCCCAACCGTCTTACCCCAATATATGCGGGTGGAAGTATATCACAATACCAGAATCCCAACACAAAGCGGCCCTACCGCCTCACCCCAATATATGCGGGTGGAAGTATATCACAATACCAGAATCCCAACACAAAGCGGCCCTACCGCCTCACCCCAATATATGCGGGTGGAGGTTTATTCCATAATACCACAATCCCTACACAAAGCAGTCCTACCGCCTCACCCCAATATATGCGGGTGGAGGTGTATTCCATAATACCACAATCCCTACCCAAAGCGGTCCTACCGCCTCATCCCAATATATGCGGGTGGAGGTTTATTCCATAATACCACAATCCCTACACAAAGCGGTCCTACCGCCTCACCCCAATATATGCGGGTGGAGGTGTATTCCATAATACCACAATCCCTACACAAAGCGGTCCTACCGCCTCACCCCAATATATGCGGGTGGACGTGTATTCCATAATACCACAATCTCTATACAAAGCAGTCCTACCGCCTCACCCCAATATATGCGGGTGGAGGTGTATCACAATCACAATACCATATATAAACTCAAAGTAGCATAGTTTGTCATTACATTTAACGTCGTAATTACTCATATCATTGGAATATTTCATGTTCATTCTCATCATGGAGAAACATAACTCATTACATTAGCGCATGCATGGTAAATCAGTAAGTCGATTTCAATGGCACATGGGCCCAATTCCTTTTCTTAAGGTTCATCGTCATTTATCAATGGACATTTTCCTTCCATCTTATTATTCACTCCTTTGACCTCTTGAGTTAATTATCTAGGTTCATGACTCTTGGAGACTTAACAATCAAAGTCATTTACTTATATTATTTCATTGGCTCTCTTGGCCATACACAAGATTCTTCTTTCATGGCACAATGGTCGTATTTCATATTTCACACTTTCACCCCTTTCAATTTCAATGATCACCATCAAATATCAACATGTAGAATATTTCAGAAATCATATACTTCAAATCCATTTGAAATGGAAACTTCAAACACAGATGGTTTCTTCCCAAAGAATGAGGCATACCAACCAGCAATTGAAACACACATAAAAAATAATAAACAATCAATACACCATTTATTCTCTCAATACTCTTTCCCAGAAATAACAATGTACAATTTCAACACATGAGTATATAGAACTCAAATCACCCTGAATATATTTATAAAGCAAAGAATTAGCTAAAGCAGCCACTTATGGGCATGAATTGAGTACAAAAGCTTTTAGGAAATTCTATTTTCGAAGTCCTTTTTAAACAATTGAGTCGAGTCTCATTTCATATTCTTTATCACATCCTCTCAAATCATTCACACTACTAGCCATAATCATAACTTAAATTCTTGGCACGTTGGCCATAATCTATAACCCCAATTCACTTATTTTACTTCCAACCATCTTTATAGATTATTAACAATAAGATATTTATAAATCAATACTTTAGGTACACCTATGAGCAATTAAAAGTCTTAGGAATATTAGGATTTTCTCACACAATATGGCCTCATAACCTTCATTTGGAACACGACTCAAAGACATAGCATTTTAATACACATATCATTCTTGAACACATTCCCAAAGGGTAACATAATGTGATAAGAATATTCGGGACAAGTTTTGATTACACAATTCTCATCACTTTGCTTATTCGGGACAATCAAATTTATTGGGAACAACTCAGAACATAGAATAAGGAACTTGAATCAAACATACTTGGAACTTAAGGGAACATCATGGAATTCGATTCCAAGAGAGAAAGTTTAGCCAACATACCTTGCTTTGAGCTTTCCTTACATTACTACAACGTTCTGGAAATCCTAGCAATCCCAATCTATTTTGAGACATAACAAAATTGAACCATTATTAGGAAGATATTCATGGTCTCAGCTCATCTGAGCATTTTATCTAACAATATATGTTCAAATTGGTTACAAGATTCTTCCACAAGATTTCTTTCACTTCACAACCCAATCTTTACCCATTTGAGCTCAACAATCTCCCTATAAATTTTATTGGTACATGAATGTATAAATAATACTCTCACACCCAAGAATCATACTCCAAATCAACCATCTTTTACCCAAATTCGAAATTAAAAACTAGGGTATGGAACCTTACCTCTTAGATGAAGAACTTGAGGGATTTCTTGTTGGATTTCAAGGCTTGGACAAAATCTTGATGAACAAAGCACTTGAGCTTATTCCTCTCTCTAGAACACTCTCACTTCTCTCTAAAAAATCAGATTTTTGCTCCAAAATGAGCTTCAAGGCTTATTTATCGAAGTTGGGTCGGGTTATAACAATAGAAGAATGGATATTTCCAAAATTCCGGACCAGGCTACAGACCTGGCCTCGCCAGGCTAAAGCCTGGTTAAGCCTAGCTTTTGGCTGGCCTCGCCAGGCTAAAGCCCGGTCTTACACCTGGCCTTGCGAGCTCAGTAGCGAGTTACAGGACAGACTTTGGGTATTTGATCATAACTTCTTGTAGGAATGTCCGAATGACAAACGGTTTTAAGCGTTAGAAACTAAACTCAAATGGATTTAATTTGATAGGTAGATCACCTCATAAGTCATTATAGTTTGGTAGCAACATACGTTTGAAGTAGGATCTTGTGCGAATTGAGATATCCCTTCCACTTAATGTATCCTACTTGTTCCACACGAATTCTTTCCATTCGCAAAACTCCTTAGTATGTTTCAAAACACCTTAAACATATACTTTTCATTTCGAAATAATGTGGTTCTATCCCATTGGTCTCCTATAATACTCTAACATGCTATTCCCAAATACCGTTGGCGTACTTTAAAATATTAAATCATTAGAGAAATTTTCTGGGGCCTTACAATAACAATGTCTCCGTACCGATCCGCAAGACTCTACCAGACTTGCTCATGACTCGTGAGACCTAAATGAACCTAACGCTCTGATACCAAGCTGTCACAACCCAAAATCCGCTATAGGTCGTGATGGCGCCTAACGCCGCCGTCAGGCAAGCCAATGTGGATTTATCAGTTTAATTACTCATTTTAGTATCTTGAAACATAATTTTTACTTATTTGTACAGTATGAATGTCATGCCCCAAAACCAAGGAGCGCGACCGGCACTCAACCGAGTGAACCCGACCGATCAAGCATGTTAGATTTCATTCTACCCAAACTCATCCACGAATAGAGATAATACATATTATCATTAATTAGACGAAAATGTGTTCATGTCTACAATTCCAATTCATTTCGAATAGTTTCATCATTTTTAAAGTCTCAAATGGACAAGTAATACAACTACAACATAACATAGCTTGTCTTTCCCCAACACCAATACACAACCCATACTATGTCTATGGAGCCTCTATTGATAAAGAAGAGTAAAATGATAATGCCGGCAACAAGGCCCCGGCTATACCTCAAACCGAATACACAAAGTACAAAAGATACATGACCCCGAAATGAAGTGGGGCATACCAAGCCAGCTAGGAAGAAGGTGTACTGCTATCACTGATCAATATCTCCTGTTGTGGAACCACCTGCATCCATTTAAAGATGCAGCGCCCCCGGCAAAAGGGACATTAGTACCGTCGAATAGCACTAGTATGTATAACTAAAGAGTCTCTCAATAGAATGACAAATAATACAAACAAGATTACCTTAATATCTATGAAAGCCTTAATTAACATCAAGCCTCAATTTAGTATCAAGACAGTGTTCAAATTAATTTCCATATCTCACATTGGAAGATTTTTAGTATCGATATGCCATTGTCCACAATCCCATTATTCACAAAACTAGTACCACCGTACTCTTAGCACGAAGTCCGATCACGACCCGATCGGCTAGGCTATCTCATTAGAGACATCAACCACAATTTCTCTCAATATCAATACCACCGTTTTTAACATGGAGTCCGATCACGACCCGATCGGCTAGGCTATCCATTAGGGACATCAACCACAATTACCATTTCGATTACCATTTCTAGCACAATCACCACCATGTGTGCGGCATGGTGTCCGATTACGACCCGACCGGCTAGGCTGTCTTATTTGAGACATCAACCTTTTTATATCAATCATCCCATTTCATATTACTTTCACATCTTTTCATTTCATTGGCACTAATGGCCATAATTATAAGATCATTCTTGGCACGTTGGCCAAAATCAGTATTTCATGCTCACCTTTTCGATTTCAAATATCATCATCAACAACAACAACAAATACAATTCAAATCAAGGTGTGTAGTACGCATGTGAGCAATTTAGAGTCTAAGGCACATAGAGATATTTCACAAAATTTGGCATAACAGCCTTCATTTGAACTTGACTTAAAGTCGAAATATTATTAATGCACAGACCATATTTTAACACATCCTCAACTAGTAACATAACACGAATAAAGCATTTGGGATGCTTGTTGAACATATATCTTTCAACCCAATCTTACTCGGAATAGCCAGTTTCATAATAAATCATTCGGGACTTACATAATTTACATGAATATCATGGGATTCAATTCTAAGAGAAAAGTTTAACCAACATACCTCACTTGAGCTTCCTTAAACTCTAAAATGTTCCGGAATTCTTAGCAACTTCAATCTATTGTAGAAATATAACAAGTTGAATCAAAATTTGGAAGATGATCATGGTTCTAGCTCACTTGAGCATTTTATCAAACACAAGGTGTGCATAAGGTTTCAATGTCCTTTTTATGAAGGATTCCATCATCCCACAACCCAATCTTTACTATTTTTAGCTCAACAATCTTCCTACACCCTTTGATAACACATGCATGTAAAATAAACAACTCTCATGCCCAAAAATTACCTTGCTAGTTACCCATTTTCAGAAGATTTTGAAATTAGGGTTTAGGGTGTAGAAGTTTACGTCTAGGATGAAGACCTAGTGAGCTCCCCTTCTTAATCTTCCAAAACATGAGCAAGAATTGAAGAAAAATTATTGAAGAACACCTTCTCACTCTAGGGCACTCCCTCTCACTCTAAAATATCAGATTATGGCTCAAAATGGCCCAAAGAGTGTATTTAACCAAATAGGGTCAGGTTTTAAAAACCCAAAAATGGAGCTCCGGAACAGTTCTGCGGTCGCATATGCGACCGCATAATGGATATGCGGACCACATATCGGTCGCATAATTACTGATAAAATGATCCAAAAAGTTATCTGTGTACTATGCGGTCCGCATAACTGTTATGCGATCGCATAATGCACCGCATAACATTTATGCGGTCGCATAGTCGACCGCATAATTGCTTCCAACTGACCCAATTAACTGTCTCACTCTGCGGCCATTATGCGGTCTGCAGAGTGATTTTGCGGTCACATAATGGACCGCAGAAATGCACTTTTCGGCCAAAAATTTTCTTTTACTTTCCTGTGCATTGTTCAACCCAAAAAGTTCGAGCCAAGGCGAGCTTTCTACAATCCTCAAACACATAAGCCTAGTCCGGTACCATGAAATATTATTTTCTTTGCAAATTTTACCGGGCTTTACACTTAAGTTCTTCAAAATTTTTCGGGGTGTTACAATGAAATAAAATAAATATTACAATGGAGACTCGATGGACTGCGATGCTAGCCTGGAATGCAGTTCACTTGAAGTCTCTCCAGCAGGTGCCCCTGCGTGCCAAGGTGATCATCAATGAACCTGTCAGATCCTGCACATTTAGTGCAGAAGTGCAGCATGAGTACGTAAATCAACGCGTACCCAGTAAGTATCTAGCCTAACATCGGAGAAGTAGTGACGAGGTGTCGGCATCTACACTTACTAGAAGTCCAATAAAGCGATATAATAATTCATAAGCAGATATGAAGCACACATAGAAATAATAGGGTGAATCTGTAAGTTACATAATCTTCCAATTATTTCTTTCAGAGTATGAATTTCTAAATCTTATATTCTACCTTAACGGCTCAGAAAAATGTCAAGTGCCAATATCAAATGAATAAGGAATACCATACAAAATGTCGGGCACCAGTGGAAAGGTATTCTCGTGAATGTTCGGACTACAAGCGATATAACGCACGATTATGCCGAGGTCATTCGGCTAGATCCAGAATAATGTGTACACTGCCGAGGGTCGAGTGGAACGAACCATAGATGAATCTATCTACTACCGAGGTGTTCGGCCCACTCCACAAGAAAAGAAAGGAAGTTACCGAATTACGAGTCACGTGTTTACAACACCGTATATGGGTACAAAATGAATATAATCTTTACCGTTCTCATTTTTTCTTGCCAACAATTCAAGTGAAAAGGCTGGGCCTAAGATGTATGAAATTTCCAAATCAAGTTCAATCATATTTCCAATTAATTAAGTCGACTGAATAAGTTCAAGAAATTCAGATATTGCATGATAAAATCCTAAGTCTACCCGGACAAAAACATGCTTTAGCTACGTACGGAATCTCGTCACCTCATGCGTACGTAGCACCCACAACTAGTAGCACATGATAATTAATATCACATAGGGGTAGTTTGTAAGGACCCGTAAAAATTTTAAACCAAAAACTCAGGGTTTCGGACTTTTTGGATTGAACAGTACCCTACGAGCTGAGAGGAAAATATTTCACAGAAGAACGCATTTCTGCGGCCCATTATGCGGCCGCATAATCATTCTGCGGACCACATAATGGCCGCAGAGTGAAGCAGTAAGTTTGGCCAACTTGAGGTCAGTTTTGCGGTCTATTATGCGACCGCATAATCGATATATGGACCGCATATCGATCGCATAATCCCTCTTGAGTTTTTGCGGAGGGGGTTCTGCGGTGCATTATGCGACCGCAGAATGAGTATGCAGACCGCATACTGGTCGCATACCTGGCTTGAAAATCAAAAGGATCACATCTTCGCCCTATCATCCTAGCGCAAATGGTCAAGCAGAATCAACAAACAAAGTGATTATACAAAATCTTAAAAAGAGATTGGAAGCAACTAAAGGCAAATGGCCTGAAGAATTACCAGGTTTATTATGGGCGTACCGAACAACGGCCAAATCGAGCACGAGAGAGACTCCTTTCTCCCTTGTGTATGGAGCAGAAGCCTTAATCCCGGTGGAAGTAGGGGAGCCTACCTTGAGATACTTCCGGGCAAATGAAGAAACAAACAATGAAGTGATGTTGGTCAATTTGGAGCTGCTTGATGAATGCAGGGACTTGGCGCATATAAGGATGACAACTCAAAAGCAGAGAATAGAAAGATATTACAATCGAAGAGCCAACCTCTGTTATTTCAAAGTGGGGGACTTGGTTTTAAGGAAAGTGACTCAAACTACCCGGGAACTCAATGCAAGGAAGCTAGGTCCAACATGGGAAGGCCCCTACCGGATTGCAGCTATTACTGGGAAAGGATCATACGAGTTGGAGAATCAAGATGGAGAAAAGTTTCCAAGCAACTGGAACGTGGCACACCTCAAGAGATACTATTTCTGATGAACATAACCTGTACTGAAAGTATGTGCTGTACTCTTTTTTTCTTCGTCTAGTTTTTGTCCCAATGGATTTTTGTAGCAAGGTTTTTAACGAGGCAGCAACGGAAAACATACTATGAAGGAAGTTTCAACATAAACAATAAGACCTTTTAATGACAAGGCACACAAGCGAAGAACCACTCTGGAGCGATTAGATAGTCTCATGATATTTTTTCAGATGAGTAATCCACGATTAAAAACAACGAGGAGGGAATGACCGCTCCATTGAATCTGGGGGAGATTACACAAGAGTTTGTTGGGAGAATGCGTCGAGCCGTGGAGGGGTTGGAAGAACTTTTTGCTAAGGTTAGTGTCCTTATTCCTACCACTGTCACTGCACCATAGGATTGTGTGGTGAGAGAATCTAAGAAACGAAAGAGGGTTGTTGGTGCTAATGAACCAGATTGTGTGATTTGCAAGAAGTGACACTTGGGAACATGTTGGATGACCCTTGAAATATGTTATGGTTGTGGAAAGAGGGGTCACAAGAAGAACAAATACCCTAGGTTGGGTACACCCATCCAGTTATGTCCGTCATGCGGGAAGGAACATTTGGCGTCGTGTTGTAAGTATGCTCAGTAGCGCGTTAGAGGTGGTATCTTTGGGAAATTCCAAAGACCCACACAGCAATCCGGTGCTGGAATTGTTAATCCCGCATTGGAAGCTTGCAGAAAGGATAAGGGGTATACTTATGATGTATGCAAAAAGGGTAAATATCAGGTCAGTGAGACGAGTCAGTTCAGCAGACCTCATCCCCGTTCTGTGAAGTGTGGGAGTTGCCATCCAGGAGTGTGTCACTATGGTACAAAAGTATGCTACAAGTGTGTTATGACGGGCCACTTTCAAAGAGATTGTTATTTGTCTCGCCAGAGCATGGGCAAGGTTATGGCACAGCCAGCCAGTTCTGTAGCTACTACATCCACAACGCCTCCCCCAGCTAGAGGCACTATAACGCCTGCAGGGCGTGGAACAGCTAGGGGTGGTATTTAGAGCTCGGGAGGGCCCAATAGGTTTTATGCTATAAGGAGACGTCAAAAGTCTGAGGCTTCTCCAGATGCGGTTACAGGTATATTGACTGTCCGATCTCATGATGTTTATGTTCTTATTGATCCCGGTTCCACTTTGTCATATGTCACCTCTTATGCTACTATGGAAGTTGGGATAGAACCGAAACAACTTTATGAGTCGTTCTCTGTATCAACTCTTAGAACGAGGCACAGTATTCGTGAAGCCTCCTTATCACAATTCCTTATATTTACAACCTCTTGAGAAATTGAGTTCTATAATGGGTTCCTTGAATTGCGTTGTAGCCCTAGGTTAATACTTCCCACTACTTCCCTAAATTCTCAACAATGGACAATACCTGATGAATTTCGTACATAACCTTTTGATTCAAATGGATAACATCTGCTCATTAGTGCCTATACATGCATCACCATAATATTTACCTATGCGGTATCATATCCAATGGAAAGTAGCCTAGTGTTGAGATCCTTCTTGAGTCACTGTTTTCCTCTCCGGTATATGTGACTTCTATGGTTGGA
This sequence comes from Nicotiana tomentosiformis, assembly GCF_000390325.3. NCBI lineage: Eukaryota > Viridiplantae > Streptophyta > Magnoliopsida > Solanales > Solanaceae > Nicotiana > Nicotiana tomentosiformis. The sequence goes on along the minus strand of NC_090819.1, from coordinate 53,407,783 downwards.
ACAATTATTCTACTCCTTTATGAATAGTATCATGAATCCTTTTCATTGTCTAGTAACATGAGAGTATATCTTAGCACCTATCATGTGCATACATGCCAATTGAAAGGGGCCACTTATCCGCATAAAGTTTCTAAGCAACTTGAGATTTATCACAAATTCGTCACAGGGAGGTCTTGTTGTTTACCCATCTCAGTATGACTTTCATGTCCACCTAGATCATGCCTCAGTGAGTAACTCACCTTATTCCCAGTATTGTGGTTGCCTGTGAATTGGCCTGAAATGGCAACTTGAGAGTTGTTATGGCAAAAACATGTCTAGCTCACGGCAAAGTGTTCATTCTCTCTAACTAATACATGATTTCATCCAACATTAAGATGTCCTAGTTACATGATTCCACTTGTGTGAGATTGAAAGTTGAGCAGCCTTATGATGAGCATATTGAATTGAAAGACAAACTCGTCGTATCTCTAGTCCTCTCACATAGGATCAAATATTGGCAAAGGTTAAGCTGTGGGAATGATAATAATCTCACAAGTGTTCAACTTCTTTTCATCCTCGTAAGCTTGTGGCATAGATTCCTTGTGCAAGTTACTTTAAGAGTGTAATGCAACTTTGCGTATCTTGAAACCCATATCATATTCAGGGTGCTAGAATATTCTCATTTTGAGTTAAACTGATTTTCCCTACATTCCAAGAGCCGACTGGTGTCACATAAGTGATATCTCTCTTTGAGACCTACTATTTCCAAACAAGGCACGTATGGAATGAAACAATTGTTGTTGTCCTTTTCCTGGCTCATAGTATTCCAAGAATAACTGACGCTGATGTCTTTATCCTCCAGACCATGCCTCCCATATGTCACATGTCTAAAATGAATCATTTATTTAAATCTCCTAATCATGAACCTGATCCCTACATTATCTATGCCTACTAGGCAACTCTATGACTCATTTGTTGAACTGATGGTGTCACCACAACGAATCTCTATGTCAGCGCTATTGGTAGTGACCTTCATGTCTCTTAGGATATAACCTCCTGAAATGCCGTGCTCAGCACGTTGATGGATTCTTGAATATTTCCAGTGAATCTCGAACCTCGTTGTTCCTGTTTGTAGCAAATCTATCGAGTATTGTAGGTCCAGGCATGTCAAACAAGAAGCAACATCCCGTGATCAAATATATGGGATAGGAAATTTTATGGTCATAGTCAAGCTAGCACATCTTAGAGAAATTATTGGAGGTTGCCAAAGGTTTAGTTTGAGTGTTCGGCGTGGAGATTTAGAGTTGAAGAAAGTGAATGGGTTATTCTCAATATTTTCTGCATAAGGGTGCTATGCGAATAGTTAATAAAGGTAAAGTATGTGAAGTCACATTAGGCCTTATGGAATTTTGAAAGGAAATAGGCTAAACTATGAGTATGATGTTTCCCTATTATTGTTTTCTGTGTACCAGATGTTTCATTTGTCTATGTCTAATAAGGTGAAGATAAGGGATAATGGGATTGTGAGGAGCAACTATTTGCTATCCTTGTTAGAAAAGTCTGGGAGTTGAGATTGTCTCCGTTAATGTGTTATGGCGAAGTCTTTAAGTCGAGGAGACCACATGGAGGGGCAAAAGTGTTAAGGAAATAAAATGTTCCCACTTGAGTGTATAGTTAAATGATTGTGATTTGAAAGGTACTTCTGTGTGTTATGATTTAAATATGTGCAGCTCATGTCCAGATACCACTCTTGATAGTATAATGCCTATAATGATGAGATTAGTGACGTTGTTATACATGGTGATGTTTTGTCAAGTTGTGGATGTGTGTTGTTAGGAATTGTTTTGGTATTACTCTGACAGGTGAATAGGCCTAAATACAAAGGAAACTCAGGCGAAATTTTCAGAAAGTTAGGAAGTTAGGCAAATCTAGGGCTGATGTTATGTGGTACAACTAAAACTGTGTTAAGCAAACCTTGATCCTCATTCAAGGACGAATGATCTTAAGTGTGGGAGGATGGAAGGACCCGTAAAAAAATTTAAACCAAAAATTCGGGGTTTCGGACTTTTTGGATTGAACAGTACCCTACGGACTGAGAGGAAAATGTTTCGCAGAAGAACGCATTTCTGCGGCCCATTATGCGGCCGCATAATCACTCTGCGGACCGCATAATGGACACAGAGTGAAGCAGTAAGTTTGGCCAACTTGAGGTCGATTTTGCAGTCTATTATGCGACCGCATAATCCCTCTTGAGTTTTTGCGGAGGAAGTTCTGCGGTGCATTATGCGACCGCAGAACGAGTATGCGGACCGCATACTGGTCGCATACCTGGGCTGTAAGTTCAGGCCCATGAGGGCCATTTCTGCGGTCACTTTGCGGACGGCATAACCATTATGCGATCGCATATGCGACCGCAGACCTGTGTCGGGCACTCATTTTCTTAATTTATAACCCGACCCCTATTCCGTTAAAACACCCATTTAGCCCATTTTGAAGCTCATTTCTCATATTTCTAGTGTGAGAGAGAGAGGGTTCTAGAGGGAGGGCCTAATTCCCACCAATTAATCTTCAACCATCACTCAAATCTTGGAAATATTCAAGTAGAGTACCAAATTCTTCATCCAAAAAGGTAAGACTTCATCACCCCAGCTCTTAATTTCAAACATAGCTATAATGGGGTATTAATAAGATGGTCCATGGGTATGAGGGTTGTTTATCTTGCATGCATGTGATAAAGAGTGTGGGAAAAATAAGAAGTGAACTAGAACCATGAACGTTTTCCTAATTTTGGGTTCAATTTGTATATTGCTAAAATAGATTGAGGTTGCTAAGGGTTCCGAAAAATTGTAGAGTCTAAAGAAGCGCAATTGAGATATGTTGGCTAAACTTTCTCTCTTGGAATTGAATTCCATAATGTTTCTGTAAGTTTCAAAGTGTGGGTTACGTATTAAAAGGTTATAGCTTTGAGTCGTGTTTCAACGAAAGATAGAATTGTCTAAAAGCTTTTATACTAAATTCATGCCCATTAGTGGTTGCTTTAACTAATACTTTGATTTATAAATATATCCGGTGTGATTCGAGTTCTATATACTCATGTGTTGAAATTGTTACATTGTCATTTCTGGGGGAGAGTATTGCAAGAGTAAATGGTGTATTGATTGTTTATGATTTTTCATGTGTGTTTCTATTATTGGTTGGTATGCTTCATTCTTTGGGAAGAAACCATTTGTGTTTGAAGTTTCCATTTCAAATGGATTTGAAGTATATGATTTTTAAAATATCCTATATGTTGATATTTGATGGTGATCTTTGAAATTGAAAGAGGTGAAAGTGTGGAATATGAAATACGGCCATTGTGCCAGGAATAAAGAATCTTGTGAATGACCTAATGAGCCAAGGAAATATTGTCGTTGTGAATGACGGGAAATACTAATGAGAATTCATACAATGTGAAAGATGTTGAGGTGAGTACAATTGTATTTATGATATTTCTGTTTTCAAATCAAATCAAAACTATTTTTGGGAGCATCATTAGCAATACCGAGGAAGGGTGGGTCATAAGGCCCACACCTAAAACTACACGTGCTGGTGTAGGGGTGGATTGTGATATTATTCCCCTTAATTGGGATGAAACTGGAACCTTTGTGGATTGGAAAAGTCAACCCGCATGGCATATGTGGGAAGGCGGCCTAGCTGATCGGGTGGAGATCAGACGCCATATTGCGCATATGGTGGTACTACTCTTGGTAACAACTTTCTTTCGCATCACATGTCAAACCACATTGTTCGTGGGTAGATAGCCTAGCCAATCGGGCGTGATCGGACTCCGTGCTAACAAAGACGGTGGTATATCGGTGCTAATGATCTCCCAACCAAAATTATATATGAAGTTTGTATTTTAAAAATTATTATGTTTTAACTGGACGTTTGGATATTGTTGATTGTGACTTGTTGTTCCTATGTGTTGCCTTTTCTTATATGGGCATTCTATTTTGAAAGAAGATTTTTAGCCATACATACTAGTGCTACTCGACAGTACTAACGTCCCTTTTACCGGGGTGCATCTTTAATGGATGCAGGTAGTTCTTCAGCAGGCGGCATTGATCAGTGATAGCAGTACACTCTTTTCAGCTGAATTGGTGAGCCCCACTTCATTTCGGGGTTATGTATCTTTTGTTTCTCATGTACAGTGTTTTGAGGTATAGCCGGGTCCTTGTTGCTGGCATTTTCATATTGCTCTTCTATTGTATTTAGAGGCTCCGTAGACAGGTTGTGAGTTATGGTTGATGTTGGGAATTGAACTAGAAATGTTGGTACTTAGAAATTATGTTTTTCATTAATTCTATAAACTCGTAATGTTTTGGAAATTATGAATGAAGCTACTAATGGGAATGAAAAGGAAGTTATTAATAAAATCTTTTCAGTGATTTATTAATGGAGTACATCCTCTTTATTCATGGATGAGTTTGGGTAGAAGTAAGTCTAATAGGATTGCTCGGCCTGGTTCTCTCGGTTGAGCGCCGGTCGCGCTCCCTAAGTTTGGGGCGTGACATAGTTTCCCCCTCACAGGGTTAGACAAGAGACTTACCTCACTCCGAAGTTCCATAGCCGGCTCCAACGCCACTCTAACACCTCAAACCAAAGCTTGACGATCTAAAACTATGCAAACAATGTGCAAACCAGTTAAAATGTGTTCTAATACCCATAAAATCAACCCTTGGGACCACATGCCCGGATTTCGAAAATATTTGAAGATAAAATTCTTCCATAACACCACGAACTCAAATATATAATTTATTCCAAATTTCATGTCCAATTTCGTGGTAAAAATCCAAAATTATCAATTCTAGGTTTTCTCACCAAAATCCAACAATTGTTCCTAAATGCTCTTCTTTAAATCCACATATAAACCTTACATTTAGCTCACAATAAGTGGGAAATTACTTACCTCATGTTACATGATGAAAACTCCTCAAAATTGCCTAAGAACCGAGCTCCAAAAATCCAAAACGAATTGGGAAATAGACCAAGTTCGACCTTAATAATCTGCCCAGTTTCGCTTCTGCGGCCAATTATCCGCACCTGCGGACCCGCTTATGCGGTTAAACCTCTGCTCCTACGGAATTTACTTACCCAACATGCCTCCGCTTCTACGACCCTTGCCCCGCATCTGCGCAGTCGGAGGTGCAGAATTCACCATCGCACCTGCGAGCATTCCACTCCTGCGCCCCTAACGTCGCATCTGTGTCCACGCATGTTCGGAAAATGACCTCACACCTGCGACCTCTACTCAGCTTCTCCTTGCCCGCTTCTGCGGCCCTCTTCCCGCTTCTACGGGCTCGCACCTACGGTACCCACTCCGCAGATGCGTTTACACCAATAGTTGCAAATATTCAACAACTCTTCAACTTCAAACCTTGTTTCAAAAATCATCCAAAATCAACCCGAAGCCCCCGGGACCTCAACCAAACATACCAACAAGTCCTATAACACAATACGAACTTAGTCGAACTCTCAAATCACCTCAACCAACATCAAAAATACGAATCGCACATAGATTCAAGCCTAATGAACCTTGAAACTTCCAATTTCTACAACCGACGCCAAAACCTATCAAATCACATCCGATTGACCCCAAATTTTGCACACAAGTCACAAATGATACCGCGGACCTACTCCAACTTTCGGAATCAGAATCCGACCTCGATATCAAAAAGTCCACTCCCGGTCAAACTTCCCAAAAATTCAACTTTTGCCATTTCAAGCCTAATTCCACTACGGACCTCTAAATCACAGTCTGGACACGCTCCTAAGACCAAAACAACCATACGGAACTATTCTTAGGCTCGGAATCCCAAACGTATGTCGATAACATCAAAATCCACTTCATCCCAAGCTTAGGGAATTCTTAAACTTTCAAAATGCCAACCTTCCATAATAAGCGCCAAAATATTCCCGGGCCATCCGATACTCGACCCGAACATACACCCAAGTCCGAATTCATCATATGAACCTATTGAAACCTTCAAATCCTGATTCCAAGGTCATTTACTAAAAATCCAAACCCTAGTCAATTCCTCCAACTTAAAGCTTCTAAAATTAGAATTTTCTTTCCAAATCAACTCCGAACTTCTCGAAATTCAATTCCGACCACACATATAAGTTATAATACCGGAAGTGAAGCTACTCAGGGCTTCAGAATACTGAACGGCATGCTAGAGCTCAAAACAACCGGTCGGGTCGTTACAGGTGGATGTTGGGGAACCAACTTTAAGGTTTTCCCTAACAAATGAAGAAGCAAACAATGAAGCGCTACTGGTGAGGCTAGACTTGCTAGAAGAACACTAGGGCTTGGCATACGCAAGTATGGCAGCTCAAAAGCAAAGGATGGAAAGATATTATAATCGAAGGGCCGATCTTGTCTACTTCAAAGTAGGAGACTTGGTTTTGAGAATGGTGACTCATAGCACTCGGGAAGTCAACATCGGGAAGCTAGGTCCAACATGGGAAGGTCCTTACTAGATTTCAGCTATTACCGGCAAAGGATCATACGAGTTGGAGAATCAAGATGAAATCATATTGCCCAGCAACTGGAACGTGACTCACTTCAAAAGGTATTATTGCTGATGGATGGTACAAGTACTGAAAGTATGTAATGTACTCTTTTTTCCTTTGACCAGTTTTTGCCGCAATCGGGTTTTTCTAGCAAGGTTTTTAATGAGGTAGTAACAAAAAGCATACTACGCAAGGGAGTGTCATCAGCAAAGGAAAGACCTTTAATATAAAGGCACGAAATTTCGCATCGATGACAAACGGCTATATAGATGGTTAAATGATATTTGGTTCGATGGCAAGTTTTTCCTTCTATCACTCAAAATGGATTATTTAACCATTCATAAGTCATTTCCACCGGTGAAACAAAACTTCCAGTGCTCGAATTCGCATACTTTGCATTCGAACACTAGGGGGAATAATATCATATATGGCACCAGGAGTTCCAAAAAAATTAGGACTGCGAGAACCAAGATAATATTTGATACGGCACCAGGAGTGACACAAAAATCGGGGCTGCGAGAACTGGGATAATATCTGATACGGCACTAGGGTGCCATGAAAACTAGGACTATGAGAACCGGGATCGATGTTTCATCCGAACTGGGGACTGCATGATCAGCCCCGTAGAAATAAGTTGTACAAGTTAGCCATATGTATTGGCATCTTTATTTACTTTAGAAAATACATGCTTATGTACTTTTAGAGATATGAGGAATAAAATAAAGTCCTTTTATTTTTATCTTATTTCTGGTCCAAATGATGAGTTGATTTTATCATTTGAAAGTTAACAAAAATTTCAAATACTTGTGCTAGAATGAACATGAGACATCCTCTTCAAGAGTACCGTAAACATAAGAGGTCTCTCTCTTATGAAACTCTCATAGTAAAGGGTTGATTTCGGAATAATTTGTACCCAAAATCAAAATCTATCGGATGAAAGTATACCCGAAGCTCTAACCAATTCAGCGCAAAAGGAATGTATTTGCACAACATTTAAGCAAAAATTCTTTATTTATAGAAGTGCCAAACTCGGTGAAAAGTTTGGCATAATTAAAAAGTACAAAAAAAAAAAAGGAAAAAAAAAAAAAAAAAAAGAAACTATGCATCGTTACCGTCGGAGCCCGAAGGGAGAGAGGGATTTGTGTTTCCCCCAGTGGAGGAAGGCAGATCAGCTGCCGGTTCTTGGCCTTCATCTTCATCATCTTCAACCTCCCCTTTGGCCCCCAAAGACAAAGAACCAGTACTCGAGGATTCAGTTGCAGTGGGCCGAGCGGAAAGGCGTTCACGAGAAAACAACTCCAATTGCTGGGCCTGGACAATACTGTCATCTATATTAGCGATGCCCACTTTGGCCTCCTCCAAGATTTTCCTCCTTATATGATATATAGCATAAGTCTTCTAAAAAATAAGAGAATCCTCTTGGTCCTGCAGCTTTGCTTGAAGCCTATCATTTTCGGCTAAAGGCTGTCCCTTTCGAATCTCAGGGCACTAAGGCGGGAATCAAGCTCATCATTTGTGGTTGAGTGAATCTAGTTCTAATCCATGGCCCTTTTGAGGCTTTCCTCCATCTTGGCTCTCTTATCCTCGACATAATTAGCCTCTTTGGATTTGGATCTTATGCCCGCCTTCAAATTATTTATCTGATCCTTGAAGGCAGACTCGCGCTCAGCAGCAGCAAGCACAACATCATGGAGCTCGACCCACTTAGCCTTAGCCTCTTGAAGTTGTTTGTGTAATTGAGTGGCTTCTTGGCTGTGGAAATTTTTTTTTTGTTCACTTTGCTGCAGCCGGGCCTCAAGCTTACCCATCTTAGCAGCTTTTGCCTCTAACACCGGGAGGCGCGCAACAAGTTGGTTCCTCTTAACCAAAGGTTGATCCCGCTCGGAAGCAAGTCCTTACTTGTCAAGAATCAACCTTTGTAGGCCTTCAGAAGCAAGAAAGTTGATATGCAAAAAAGAATATCAAAGTTAGGATTTCCATTACAACAGGTGAACATAAAAGAAGATACGAGTAAATTAGTTCTGTACCTCCACCATGTTGTGAATGGCATTATTTATCACGCACTTCCCGAAAAGGGAGTGCATTTTATTCTAGTCTTTCTCCAAAGCGAACGGGTTCAGATAATTCGCAAGCTCCATCGGCTTGGACAAAAGATGGCACCCTTTCGAAATCGAAAAAGTGGAACTTCTCCTCCATCGAGGATATGGGAAGGGGTTGAGTAATTATGCCCCAAAAACCCATGGTCGGGAGACCGGGAAGGAGAAGCACCCCTTTCTCGGTCATTTGTTGGCGATGGAGGAGATGCAGTTGGTGCTGGCAGCGAAGGAGCAACTGGTGTCAATGGGTGTGAAGTTATTGGTAAGGAAGGATGAGAAGCAACTGTGGCAGGGGCGGTGCTGATTATTATTTGCTTAGTGGTCGAAGGCAGAGGAGGCCCAGGGTCCGAGCTCCTTGGACCGGGGCAGCAATGGGGATTGGAAAGTGAGAATTGACATTATCCACCAGGTCCATCTAGCCCCAAAGTGGTTGGGTATCTTCTATGGTCGGGTCTTGAAGCTCTCCCGGTTGAGCATCCGGTTGAGCTGATGAAGATATTTTTCTCCTTTGAAGGGTATCCACTGCATCACTGGCTTCCCCGTCATCCACAGCAATCACTATGGCGGCTCGTTTGCTGTTTTCTTTATTTTCTTATTTTGAGTCCCAACCGAGGAAGGACGTCACCTTTTTGGTTGCTTGTTCTCTGGCAGGGGACTCTGAGAGGAAGCATCTTCACCGGAAGCAGATCCGCGGGCACTACTTCGAGCAAGGGCACTTTGTAGCACCCTCCTTGCCTCTTCGGAGTCAGCTGAAATGTCAACCTCAAGGCAGGTGACAGAGCCCTGCGGAAGTCCTGAATCAATCAAAAAAAAAGGAGGAGTTAGCAACTTTTTCATAAAGTTACCTATGTTCATACAAATATAAAAGGAAGAAGGACTTAGTTTACCATGAATTTTAGACTTCCACTGGTATTTGAGGGCTATTTCCTTCCATTGGCGAGATTCAAGTGTTGTGATTTCCAAGCCTTGAATCCGTGGTGGTTCCCAGTAGGTAGCTGAAACAAAAGAAACAAAAAGATCAGCAACAACATAAAACAATCTTTTCACGAAGGAAGGGAATGAATAAATCAAAAACTTATGAAAGCGATTCCACGACACAGGAAAAGATAGAGTTATGGCCGGGATGATGTCCCTAGTAGCGGTGAAGACAAATTGCTCCATCCACCCGCTATCATTGTCATCATCCACGCTGGTGAGAAGAGCGTGACGACCACGTTTGCTAAAGTTTATTACTCCCCCACGAAAAAAATTTGGGAGAGTAAAGATTCATCAGGTGTGCAAGGGTTAGGTTTTCCACTGTCTCCGTGCATAGTTGGCAAAGGCAAGCCACCGTTTGCCATATAGATGGGCCTACTTGTGCTAAGCAGACCCGGTACCGGTGGCAAAACTTCACAATTACGGGGTCAAACGCTTCATTCGACCCTAGGGGGAATGGACCCAAGGTAAAGTGAAACGTATAGACATACATAAAACCCTACTTGGTGAAGGTAACCCGCTATATCTTATCCTGAGCAAGGATTTCAAGATTAGGGCAGTTGCAGTCCTCCTTCAAAGTTGGGATACTAGAAGGGCGAATGGAGAAGAGATACCTACTAAGAGCCCAAGTCTGTGAAGACGCGGAAGGAGCATTCTCTTGGAAGTCGTTCGCGGTATTGAGGTATTTTGGTATGATGGTACTTACGGTGGGAGGTTCAGAATCGATATCAGTTTCTTTGTCCTTGTGTCTCATTCGGCCTCCACCGAATAGGAGACCAGCATTTCCAAAAAAGGCGGTGAAAGAAGCCATGTGTTACACCCCATATTTTCATACGTGAAAGTACGCCATAAGTAAATTGATGGAAGCTCAAAAAAATGAGATGTTGCATCCCGCATTTTTGTACGTTAAACTTTCGTCGTAAGCTAATCAACATAAGATCGGGAATGAGATTATTTTGAGATTATAAGCATTATGCTATTTCAAACAAGTGATGAGTAAATTCGTGAAGTTGATAGGGTAAGCAAATCAAAGAAAATAAATTTTGTCAAAGTTTGATATTTTGGGATAAAATACGACCCAAGCTAAAATACCCGGTATTTATGGACAGTACCATATAAGGTACAACATGACCATAATAGTAAGGTGTATAAGGTGTGTTTAAAGTGAGTAGTATTAAAAGTAATTTGAGATAATTCTTAATTATGTGGATAATCGGGTAATTATTTAATTTAGTGGGAGATTAACAATTAATTAAGATAATTGATTGCTAATTATTGGATAAGATCTTTAACGTGGCAGCAAGCCACCCATGACCTATGACTCTTAAATATTGTGGATTATGTGGCAAAGATGAAGGATATGTGGTTAAACCACCACATAAAGTGGGGCACACATTCATGTATAAGAAATCTAAACTTAAGAGTCTTAAACTTAAGAGTCTTATGACTCACGTTATTATCCACATCCACATCACGCTATTATCTATAACTTAAGAGTCTTATGACTCTTAAAGAATCTCATCATGTTATTTGGGTCATTTAATATGCATCTGCATATAGCATATAAGCAACACAAGACCTTCAACAATTAAAATCAAAGTGAGATTTTGCAATTATAACGGAGTATGGTGCAATCTTTCTCAAGAATATCATATGGATTTTTCTCTACTCTAATCTTGCTGTTACGTGTTGTCGCAATTGACGTATGTTAGAGGGATTTTCAAGAGAATCGACTCAGGTATGTTAAGGCTATCCCTTCTTTCTTTTTGGTATGATCTATGCGATACGAACGAAACGAGCAAATGCATAACTTCCATAAATGACTTTATTCATAGAAGTATTAAACATGCATATGTTCTTGAATTCCCATATATCTTATTATTCTATCGTCTGTTCATGGGTCTCAGAAAATACGTAAGTTGATGAAGTTTGTTTCATGATATTAATCAGAGGTATAATGGTCTTATGACGTTCCGAGAGATTTTATTAACGTACTTCTCATGCATTACATTCATTTATACATGTACATTGACCCATGACGAGACGGCGTTATATACGCGTATATATAGGTATATTATATGTATATGAGAGATGGAAAAAGGTTACGGTGTTATATACGCACCACCACCTGATCAACTGGTATACGTTGATGATTTTGCCCACAGTGGCCAAGATGATATGATGGGATGCCCACAGAGGCTTCATGATATTATCAACACATGCACGACATGACATTCATACGCATATGGATGACACTATAAGTATTTCATGATTTACAGAGTTGTCCAGACTTACAGGTTGAGTCATTTACACTATATTTCTTCTATGTCTTTTATATACTTATTTATGTGCCTTACATACTCGGTACATTATTTATACTGATGTCCTTTTTGCCTAGGGACGCTGTGTTTCATGTCCGCAGGTCTCGATAGACAGTTCGAGAGTCCTCCAAGTAGGCGATCAGCTTAGCGGAAGATGTTGGTGCACTCCATTTGCTCCGGAGTTGCTTGTTTGATCAGTATGATTTAGATGTGTATTGTTTGGTATGGCGGGACTCTATCCCGACCTTTATGACAATTATGTATTCTTAGAGGCTTGTAGACAGATGTCATGTTTATGAAAGGTTGTATGGACTTGTCGGCCTATGTTCAGTGTACGAGTGATCGTTTTGGGCCTTATAGGCCTGTATGTCATATGTATAAGTTTATTCCCTCATGCTTTACTATAATTCATTTACCTATGATGGAATGATATAAAAGATACGTTATGTTGGTACTCGGTTGAGTAAGGTACCGGGTGCCCGTCGCGGCCCATCGGTTTGGGTCGTGACAAAAGTGGTATCAGAGCAGTTATGTCCTAGGGAGTCTACAAGTCGTGTCTAGTAGAGTCTTGTTTATGGGTGTGTTGTGCACCATACTTATAAGTAGGAGGCTACAAGGCATTTAGGACTGTCACTCTTTCTTCTTACTCTAGATCGTTTGATAGAGCTCAGTTGTAAGAACTCAATTTCCTAAACTCTATCTTATTCATAATACGACGATGCCTACATCAAGAAAGATGATAAGAGATATAGTTGTGGAAGAGTTAAGTTAGAGGAACTCGATTTTGCATGATGCTCATGATGAGAAAAAGAAGCAAGGTGAAGAAGGGTATGAGACGCCCAATTAATGAAGATTATCAGTATTTACAATTCAAGCAGAGAAATATAAGCATTTTGAGTTACCTTCAATAGTAACAGAGGCATGTACAATTGGCCACACCCATCTCATTTATGCCTTATGGGGGCTAACAAAAGTAGTATAAGAGAAGGACGGATATCAGGATCCGGCTGGGGTAAGAGTAACCCAAAATGGTGAATGGATTGTTTGTGTTAGTTGACATTTCCGAAGGATATAGCAAATGTGCTAATTGATCTCCTTGTGAGATACCTAGATGGTGCACTCTAAAATAGTACAACTATATATGAGTACTACAAAGATAGGCACTGGAAGCCTGGAGGAGATAAATATTATCTTAGTGTGACTCGCATCCCTAGTAGAGCGAGAACGTTAAGCAACCCAAAGAGCCACTGGTTGGAGCAAAGGGGAGCTCAAAGCAAAATGATGTCTTACTCGAGTTTTCAGAATAAAGTGATAGACATAAATGTTAGCGAGAAATAAGAAGAGAGTTAATGAAGCATTATGAGTAAGATGTGATACATGGATGACAATGGTAGATCAAAAAGATGACAGTATTATAGAGTCTATAGTCAAGTGAAGGAAAAGACGAGAGGTCATAGGCCTTGAGACAACAAATGAGTATAGGCCATAAAGTCATATCCTCATTTCAAGAAATAAGTTTGTGATTCCAACGCGACTACCGGAAGGAAAAGTTAGACCCCAGAACAATAGAAATCAGTATGAGCTAGTGAACAAGATAAACTAAACATGAACTAGGGACTGAGTAATAGTCGGCATTATGAGAATTTCAGAGATTGCATCCCGGCGATAATAGAATGGACGACAGAAGAATACCCTTTAAAGGTCCTTCAGGAATATGCTTCCCTAAAGCAAGCAATATGAGCAAAGTTAAGCTTAAGGGACTGTATGTGCCAGTTAGACTAAGTGTCACCCTCACGAGTAAGGAATTTTGTTATCCTTGGTATAGAAGGATTACCGGAAGGCGAGTAAGGGTCATCGATGATGTGAAAAGATGCCAAAGATGAAGAGGTAAAACATCTATAGGTAGATTATCGTAGCACTAAACTTTAGTTCTCCCCTAAAGGGGGGGAATATGGTGTGATTTGGCATTAAGTTAGAATTAAGTGGTTCTAGTAATTATGGAATGGTAAAGGAAGAATGCGAAAAAAAAATTAATGAAAAAGGGATAAGCTTGCACTTATTCCAAGCCTACAAATACACTACGATTCCAGAACATTATGCAAACACGACGTCAAGGAAATGAAGTAAGGGTCCCTGCCCGAGATGTTATTGATAGATAAGGAGCCAGTGCAAGACGTAAGTTAAGACAAAGAAAATAACCCAAGAAAGATTACGCAAAATATTGATATGAGAATGGGCCAAGGAGTAGTTAGTAATCTATTCAGGAAGAGCCTAGTTATGGCTAAACAGGAGGTTAAAGACGAGACATCAGATTGTGCAAGATAAACATAGTAAAACCCAATATAGTGAATTCAACCTGTCATTATAATACTTGAGAAATATTCAGATACGAGTTGGGTAGTTAAAGGTATCGTATGAATGTTATGGAAAAAAAAGATAGTCTCACTGGGAAGACTGTCAAAACTTTAGTTCAGGAACAACTCTACAAGCACAAGGTCATGGAAATAAATAATTACGGATAAATATAGGCAAGGAAGAACATCAAAAATTCCATCAAGGATACGATGTGATAAGCTTGTAACTTTACAAGAGCCACAAGGTCTCCCTAAATACTACAATAAAAGTCTAGCTGAGGAAATAAGAAAGAAGGTTTCAACCTAAACATAGTAACTTGAAGAAGAAATGGTCATGTAAAAACAGTCTCACTACAAATTGTATACACTCCATAAGAAAGTGGCACCTACTGTGGCTAATGAATAGGAAGTAAAATCAAAAGTAATATTCGAAATCATATGAATTGAGCGAAAAACTCCAGCATGCGTGGGAACTAAGATAAGCTAAGTATGCACGCAACAAGGGGACAGAAAGACCAGAAAAAATAATTGCCTACGATTAAAGAAAGTTGAGAAGGAACGAAAAGAATTATTCGATTAATTATCCAGAGTTAGTTACGTTATGAAAGCACTCAAGATTTCGGGGTAAGGTCTGCGTACACACTACTCTCCCCAGACCCCACTAGTGGGATTATACTTGGTTGTTGTTGTTGTTGTTGTTGTATCCATAAAGCATGTATGTTGACGATCATACAGCTGTAGAAGACTCTGGTATAAGTTAAAAGAAAGAATTGAGTCCATGTTACACCTCATGTTTTCGTACATGAAAGTACGATATAAGTAAATTGATGAAAACTCGGAAATAAGATGTTACATCCCGCATTTTCGTACGTTAAAGTTTCGTCGTAAGTTAATCGACGTAAGTTCGGGAATGAAATTATTTTGAGATTATAAGCATTATGCTATTTCAAACAAGTGACGAGTAAATTCGTGAAGGTGAGAGGGTAAGCAAATCGAAGAAAATGAATTCGTCGAAGTTTGACATTTTGGGACAAAATACGGCCCGAGCTAAAATACCCGATATTTATGGACTAGTACCATACAAGGTACCACATGGCCATGATAGTAAGGTGTATAAAGTATATTAAAAGTGAGTAGTATTTTAAGTAGGTTGAGATAATTCCTAATTATGTGGATAATTGGTTAATTATTGGACTAGTGGGGGATTAATGAAGTGATTAAGGAATTAAGTGGATGACTTTTTGATAAGTCTTATGACCAATTACGTGGAAGCCCCCTCCATCCCCATGTATGACTCTTAAGTCATCAAAATATGTGGCAAGACTAGAATGTGAGAACTGGACAAGTCTTATAAAGTGAGTCATATATCACTTTGGAAAAAGAGAACCAGTATGTCTTAAAGACATAAGAATCACATCTCCATTTTTAATTGAAGTGAGATTTCAAGAATTTTAAGGAATTCAAAATATGATGTCCCATAGCGTCTCCAACACTTCAAAACCCGAGATTTCAGAGCACCTTAATTAACGTGAGATTTTATAATATTAAGGGAGTACAATGCAATCTTTCTCAAGAACATCATATGGATTTCCCCTACTTCGATCCACCGTTACGTGTTGTCAAAATTGACGTGTGTTATAAGGATTGTCAAGAGAATCGACTCAGGTATGTTAAGGTTATCCCTTCTTTCTTTTGGCATGGTCTAAATGACACAAATGAAACGAGCAAAATACACAACTTCCACAAATGACTATATTCATACAAATACTAGGGGTGTCTATATTCTTGATTCCCCATGTGAATTATTATTATATCTTCTGTTCATGGGTCTCATACAAATACGTAGTTGATAAAGTTTATCCAATGACATATTGGTCTTATAACATTCTGTGAAATCTTATTAACATATTTCATATGCATTTCATGCATTTATACATATACATTGACCCATGACCAGATGGCGTTATATACGTGTATATTATATGTATATGGGATATGGGAAAAGGTTACGGCATTATATACGCACCACCACCTGATCAGCTGGTATACGTTGATGATTTGCCCAGAGTGGCCGAAATGATATGATGGGATGCCCTCAGAGGCTTGATGATGTTATGAACATATATACCTATACATGGTATGACATTTATACGCATATGCATGACGTTATAAAAATGAAATGATTCACAGAGCTATGCAAACGTACATGTCGAGTATTTTACTCCATGTTTCTACCATGTCTATTATTTACTGATTTTCATTCCTTTCATACTCGGTACATTATTTGTAATGACGTCTCTTTTGCCTGGGGACGCTGCATTTCATGCCCGCAAGTCTCGATAGACAGTCGAGAGTCCTCCAAGTAGGCGATCAGCTCAGCGGAAGATGTTGGTGCACTCCATTTGCTCCGGAGTTGCTTGGTTGGTCAGTATGATTTAGATGTGTATTGTTTGGTATGGAGGGGCTTTGTCCTGACCTTTATGACAATTATGTATTCTTAGAGGCTTGTAGACAGATGTCATGTATATGAAAGATTGTATGGCCTCGTCGGCCTATGTTCAGTGTACGAGTGATCGTTTTGATCTTATAGGTCAGTATGTCAAATGCATAAATTTTTATATCAGATTGGGTCATCTTATATTGAGTATTCCCTTATATTTATTCTAGTTAGCCCATAACGGCCCGTTAGGCCCATTTACCAATGACAGTACGATAAGAATGATATGTAATGTTGGTACTCGGTTGAGTAAGACACCGGGTGCCCGTCGCGGCCCATCGGTTTGGATCGTGACAAAAGTGGTATCAGAGCAGTTCTGTCCTAGGGAGTCTACAAGTCGTGTCTAGTAGAGTCTTGTTTATGGGTGTGTTGTGCACCACACTTATAAGCAGGAGGCTACAGGGCATTTAGGACTGTCACTCTTTCTTCTTACTCTAGATCGTGTGGTAGAGCTCAGTTGTAAGAACTCAATTTTCTAAACTCTATCTTATTCATAATACGACGATACCTACATCCAGAAAGATGGTTGGTAAGAGATATAGCTGTGGAAGAGTTGAGTTAGAGGAACTCGAGTTTGCATCATTCCTATGATGGATAAATGTGAGGTCTTCAGCAGCACATGTGTGTACCTTACGTGTAATCTTCTTGATAAGGAGCCTTAAGGCAAGAATATTTATCCACCTCTATGGTGAAAGGCAATGAGAGATTCAGAAGATAGATACAAGCTTCAACAAGTAAAAGGAGCAAGATGAGAAGGGTACGAGGTACCCGGTTAATGAAGATTATCAGTATTTTCAACTCCGGCAGAAAAGTATAAGCATTGTGACTTACCTTCAACAGTAACAGATGTATGTAGAATTGGCCACACCCATCTCAGTTATATCCTATTGGGGGCTAACATGTGTAGTTTAAGAAAAGGACAGGATATTAGGATCCGGCTGGGGTTAAAGTAACCCAAAATGGTAAATGGATTGTTTGTGATAGTTGACATTTCTGAAGGATATTACAAAGGTGCTAATAGATCTCCTTGTGAGGCACCAAGATGGTGCACTCTAGAATATTACAATTAGATGTGAATATTAGCAACAAATAAAAACAAATCAAAAGATAGGCACGGAAAGCCTGGAAGGGATAAATATTACCTTAGTGTGGCTCGCATCCCTAGTAGAGCGAGAACGTTAAGCAACCCGAAGAGCCACTGGATGGAGCAAGGGGGAGCTAAAAGCAAAATAATGTCTTGTTCGAGTTTTCAGAATAAAGTGATAGACATAAATGTTAGCGGGAAATAAGAAAAGAGTTAATGAAGCATTATGAGTAAGATATGATACATGGATGACAACGGTAGATAAAAAAGATGACAGTATTATAGAGTCTATAGTCAATTGAAGGAAAAGACGAGAGGTGATAGGCCTTGAGACAACAAAAGAGTATAGGCCATAAAGTCATATCCTCATTTCAAAAAAAGAGTTCGCGACTCCAACGCGACTACCGGAAGGAAAGGTTAGACCTCAGAACAATAGAAATCAGTATGGGCTAGTGAAAAAGATAAACTAAACATGAATTAGGGACTGAGTGATTGGATAATAGTCAACATCATGAGAATTTCAGATTTCGTTCCGGCGATAATAGAGTGGATAACAGAAGAAGATTCATGAGAAATTCAGAGAATGGTCATTCAGGAAGACGCTTCCCTAAAGCAAGCAATGTGAGCAAAGTTAAGCTTAAGGGACTGTATGTGCCAGTTATACTAAGTGTCACCCTCACGAATAAGGAATTTTATTATCCTTGATACAGAAGGATTGCCGCAAAGCGAGTAAGGGTCATCGATGATTTGAAAAGACACTAAAGATGAAGAGGTAAAATATCTATAGGTAGATCCTCGTGGCTCCAACTCCTAGTACTCCCCTAAAGGGGAGAATATGGAGTGATGGGACATTAAGTCAGAATTAAGTGGTTCTAGTAATTATGGAATGGTAAAGGAAGAATGCGACAAAAATGAAAAAGGAATGAGATTGCACTTATTCAAAGTCTACAGATAGGCTACGATTCCAGAACATTATGCAAACACGATGTCAAGGAGAGGAAGTGAGGGTTCCTACCCGAGATGTTATTGATAAATAAGGAGCCAGTACGAGACGTAAGTTAAGATAAAGGAAATAACCCAAGAAAGATTGCGCGGAATATTGACATGAGAGTGGGCCAACGATTAGTTAGTAGTTGATTCAGGAAGAGCCTAGTTATGACTAGGTAAGAGGATACAGACAAATCAATAGATCGTGCAAGATGAACAGAGTGAACCCCAACATGGGGAATTCAATCTCGCAGATATGACATCGTGACCTTGAGAAATATTCAGTTAAGAGTTGGGGTAATTAAAGGTACCGCATGAATGTTATGGAAATAAAAGATAGTCTCACTAGGAAGACAGACAAAACTTCAGTTCAGGAGCAACCCTACAAGAACAAGGGCGTGGAAATAAGTAACTATGGATAATTATAGGCAAGGAAGAACATCAAAAATTCCGTCAAGTATACGATATAATAAGCTCGTAGCTTTACAAGAGCCAGAAGGTCTCCCTAAATACTACAACGAAAGACTAGCTGAGGAAATAAGGAAGAAGGCTTCAACCTAAGCACAGTGACCTAAAGAGGAAATGGTCATGTAAAAAAAAAGTCTCAATATAACATTGTATGCACTCCATAAGAAAGTGGCACCTACCGTGGCTAATGAACGGGAAGTAAAAATCAAAAGTAGGATTCGAGATCATATGAGTTGCACGAAAACTCCGGCATGCGTGAGAACTAAGATAAGCTAAGTATGCACGCAACAAGGGGGCAGAAAGACCAGGAAAGGTAATATCTTACGTTTAAAGAAAGCTGAAAAGGAACAAAAGGAATTATTCGATTAATGATCTAGAGTGAGTTACGTTATGAATACACTCAAGATTTCAGAGTATTATCCATGCAGCATATATGTTGACAATCATACAGTCGTAGAATACTCTGGTATAAGTTAAAAGAAAGAATTGAGTCCAGGTCATAGACAAGGGGTTGAATTGTTAAATGATGGTATCACGGATATTCCGTAGCGTCTGTGAAAGGTTAAAGTAATAACTCATACCAGGAGCCGCAGATCGGAAGATAGCTTAAGCCTACATAAAGGTTGATCAGAAGGAAGGGGAATCTAAAGAGTTACGTCAACTAAATAAATCAGGTGTCTGATTATTGGACCCAGAAAATTATAGACCTCGCAATTGAGAACATTGCAGGATCACTCTTAAATATCAGAGGTACAAGAGAGATAGTACAATAGCCATATTCCATAACGACTCTATGATAAAGCCAGTCAGAAGAGTACCAGCCTCATAAGAAGTCAGTATGAAGCTCTTACTGGATTGGGTATGCACCAAAGGTACAAGTATTATAATAGAGCTTCAAGTTGTGGATGTGAATTATACCTATGTGGAAGGAAGGTTATGAAAGAGATAAAAGATGTGATGCGAGATTTTAAGGCAAGTAAGGTAAAGAAAGATTGTGAATAGTCCATACTTCAGATAGAAGGCTAGAAGCACTGGGATTTAGTATCCAGGAATGATAGCAGTGTCGTCAGTGGCATACCTTCCAGCCTATGGTTTCTAGGTATCGAGAAGTCTAGTTAAGAGAGTGAAGAAGAGTTAGAGACGATGCGATGTCTCGCTTGATGTTCCAGAATAACGCAAGGAAATCTGTGGTGCAAACAAGTTGAAGGAAGGTTGCGAGTAGTATAAACGAATATGTGTAGGTCGCAAGCTAAAGTATGGTAAATCGACAAGGTTTTAGGAAGACAGGAATAAGGATATGAAAGGGCAAGTGAGAAGGTGACGAGAATGGATAAGTCCTCGGGATTAAGCCCATGAAAACAAGAGAGCTTATGGTTTCTCTAAGTCATAGAAAGCTCAGTATAGCCTGAATGAACTCAAAGGAGTCTAATACTAGTAGCATTTAGAAGAAATGGAATGTTGCCCTGGTAGTAGAATGAAGGTGTAATTGTGATAGATGAAGGATGACGTTTAGGCCTTCGATTGAGTAATGATTTCATGAATTTACAGGATTAAAATACCCATGTAAGGTAAATCACATTGGGATACTATGAAATACGATTATGGAAGTATAGTATCGTATCGCCCCCAGGTGGATCAGGAAAACCACTTCAAATATTCCTCGATGAAACGTAAGCCCTAGTGGCAAGGTATTACGTAAGAAGTTTCAAGTTATCAGTGGTATATTATAGATCAATATTGAGGTGAATCAACAATGGATGGACAAAAGTCACAAAGTATGAGATGAGATTAGGCCGTCATTCTTAAGATGAACAGTAATGAGAAAGCATTAAAGGACTTAGATTTATACATATGGGATAAACAACGAAAGTAACCCGGAGTTTGGTAGCAGACCTCAGTAATGATAAATCGAAGTAAGAGTTATGGTATAGTATGACCTACCTAGATGCAGTAAAGTCATACTAATGAATAACCGGGTCTATAAAATAAGATATAGCAGTATTCGTAAGTTCAACAAAGTATCGAGCAAAAAACTTCAGTATACATATAGATGCCCAGAGAGACATCTTATTAAGCTCTGTATATGCTTACAAAGTGAGGCCTAGAGATTGACTAAAAACTGGAGGAAAAAGGAGAGAAGAGTCGCATAGGCGCACACACAAGGAAAAAGTCATACAGGCTGCATGACAAAAGGTAGCAAGAGTTACGAGATTGGAAGAATTCCGACCACAGACCATGGTGTGAGAAAGAGGCCTAAAGAGGGGAATGCCCTGGCCTTTGGATTTATTCAAAGAACAGTTGCCTAAATGGTAAGAAGAGTATTAAAGTATTCTCAAGAGCTATGGGTTACGACAATGATAAGTGCATCAGTCAACATTCGCGGACGAATGTTCTAAAGGGGGGAATGATGTTACACCCCATGTTTTCGTACGTGAAAGTACGGTATATTCTAAATTGATGAAAGCTCGAAAATGAGATGTTACATCACATATATTCGTACGTTAAAGTTTCGTCGTAAGTTAATCGGCATTATATACGCGTATATTATATATATATGGGATATGGGAAAAGGTTATGGCATTATATACGCACCACCACCTGATCAGCTGGTATACGTTGATGATTTGCCCACAGTGGCCGAAATGATATGATGGGATGCCCTCAGAAGCTTGATGATGTTATGAACACATATACCTATGCATGGTATGACATTTATACGCATATGCATGACGTTATAAAAATGAAATGATTCATAGAGCTATGCAAACGTACATGTCGAGTCTTTTACTCCATGTTTCTCTCATGTCTATTATTTACTGATTTTCATTCCTTTCATACTCGGTACATTATTTTTACTGACGTCCCTTTTGCCTGGGGACGCTACATTTCATGCCCGCAGGTCTCGATAGACAAGTCGAGAGTCCTCCAAATAGGCGATCAGCTCAGCGGAAGATGTCGGTGCCTCTATTTGCTCCGGAGTTGCTTGGTTGGTTAGTATGATTTAGATGTGTATTGTTTGGTATGTCGGGGCTTTGTCCCAACCTTTATGACAATTGTGTATTCTTAGATGCTTGTCGACAGATGTCATATATATGAAAGATTGTATGGCCTTGTCGGCCTATGTTCAGTGTACGAGTGATCGTTTTGGTCTTATAGGCCAGTACGTCAAATATATAGATTTATATATCAGATTGGGTCGTCTTATATTGAATATTCCCTTATGTTTATTCTGGTTAGCCCATGACGGCCCGTTTGACCCATTTACCAATGACAGTACGATAAGAATGATATGTAATGTTGGTACTCGGTTGAGTAAGACACCGGGTGCCCGTTGCGGCCCATCGGTTTGGGTCGTGACAGTCCAGGTCATAGACAAGGGATTGAATTGTTAGATGATGGTATCACGGATATTCCATAGCGTCTATGATAGGCTAAAGTAATAACTCGTACCATGAGTCGCAGATCGGAAGATAGCTTAAGCCTACATAAAGGTTGATCAGAGGGAAGAGGAAACTAAAGAGTTACACCAACTAAGTAAATCATGAGTCTAATTATTGGACCCAAAAAATTATAGACTTCGCGATTGAGAACATTGCAGGATCACTCTTAAATATCAGAGGTACAAGAGAGATAGTACAATAGCCATATTCTATAACAGCTCTACGATAAAGCCAGTTAAAAGTGTACCATCCTCTTAAGAAGTCAGTATGAAGCTCTCACCGGATTGTGTATGCACCAGAGGTGCAAGTATTATAATAGAGCTTCAAGTTGTGGATGTGAATTATACCTATGTTAAAGCGAGGTCATGACAGAGATAGAAGACGTGATATAATATTTTAAGGTAAGTAAGGTAAAGGTGAACAACGTACGAGATACTCAAATGCAGAAGGTTGCGAATAATCCATACTACAGATAGAAGGTTAGAAGTGCTGGGATTCAGTATCCAGGAATGATAGCGGCACCATCAGTGGCATATCTTCCAGCCTATGGTTTCTAGGTATCGAGAGGTCTAGTTAAGAGAGTAAAAGAAGAGTTTGAGATGATGTGATGTCTCGCTTGATGTACCAGGATAACATAAGGAAATCTATGGTGCAAGCAAGTTGAAGAAAAGTTGCGAGTTAGTATAAATAAATATGTGTAGGTCGCAAGCTGAAGTATGGAAAAGCGACAAGGTTTTAGGAAAATAGGAGTAAGGATAAGAAAGGGCGAGTGAGAAGGTGATGAAAATGGATAAGTCCTCAGGATTAAGCCCATGAAAATAAGAGAGCTGATGGTTTCTCTAAGTTATTGAAAGCTCAGTATTTCCTAAATGAACTCAAAGGAGTCTAAGACTAGTAGCATTTAGATGAGATGGAATGCTACCCTGGTAGTAGAATGAAGGTGTAATTAAGATAGATGAAGGATGACGTTTGGGCCTTCGATGGATTAATGATTTCATGAATTGTACAGGATTAAAATACCCACATAGGGTAAATCACATCGGGATGCTATGAAATACAGTTATGAAAGCATGGTATCGCCCCAGGTGGATCAATCTAATCATTTCAAATGTTCCCCGATGAGACGTGAGCCCTAGCGGCAGTATTACATAGAAGGTCAAGTTATCAATGGTAAATTATAAATCAATATTGAGATGAATCAATAATGGGTGGATAAAAGTTACAAAGTATGATATGAGATTAGGCCGTCATTCTTAAGATGAACAGTAATGAGGAAGCATTAAAGGACTTAGACTTATACCTATAGTATAAGCAACGAGAATAAGCCGGAGATTGATAGCAGACCTCAGTAACGATAAAGCGAAGTAAGAGCTATAGATACCCAGTGAGACATTTTATCAAGCTCTATATATGTTTATAAAGTGAGGCCTGGAGATTGGCTAAAAGCTGGAGGAAAAAGGAGAGAAGAATCGCATAGGCGCATTTACAAGGTCAGGGTCATACAGGCTGCATGATAGAAGGTAGCAACATTTACGAAATTGGGAGGATTCCGACCACGAGTCGTGGTGTGAGAAAGAAGCCTAAAGGGGGGAATGCCTTGGCCTTTGAATTTATTCACAGGACAGTTGTGGGGATGGCAAGGAGAGTACGAAAGTATTCATAAGACATAGGTTATGAAAATAATAAGTACATCAGTCAACATTCGAGGACGAATGTTCTAAAGGGGCGAATGATGTTATACCCGATGTTTTCGTACGTGAAAGTACGCCATAAGTAAATTGATGGAAGCTCGAAAAAATGAGATGTTGTGTCCCACATTTTTGTACGTTAAAATTTCATCGTAAGCTAATCAACGTAAGATCGAGAATAAGATTATTTTGAGATTATAAGCATTAAGTTATTTCAAACAAGTGATGAATAAATTCATGAAGTTGAGAGAGTAAGCAAATCAAAGAAAATGAATTTCGTCGAAGTTTGACATTTTGGGATAAAATACGGCCTGAGCTAAAATACCCGGTATTTATGGACTAGTACCATACAAGGTACCACATGGCCATGATAGTAAGGTGTATAAGGTATGTTTAAAGTGAGTAGTATTATAAGTAATTTGAGATAATTCTTAATTATATGGATAATCGGGTAATTATTGAATTTAGTGGGAGATTAATAATTAATTAAGATAATTGGTTGCTAATTATTGGATAAGATCCTTAACGTGGCAGCAAGCCACCCAAGACCTTTGACTCTTAAATCTTGTGGATTATGTGGCAAAGATGAAGGATATGTGGTTAAGCCACCACATAAAGTGGGGCCCACATTCATGTATATGAAATCTAAACTTAAGAGTCTTATGACTCACATTATTATCCACATCTACATAACGTTATTATCTATAACTTTATATGCATCTCCATATAGCATATAAGCAACGCAAGACCTTCAACAATTCAAATCAAAGTGAGATTTTGCAATTATAACGGAGTACGATGCAATCTTTCTCAAGAATATCATACAAATTGTTTTCTACTCCGATCTTGTCATTACGTGTTGTCGCAATTTACGTATGTTAGAGGGATTGTCAAGAGAATCGACTCAGGTATGTTAAGGCTATCCCTTATTTCTTTTTGGCATGATCTATGCGACACGAACGAAACGAGTAAATGCACAACTTCCATAAATGACTCTATTCATAGAAGTATTATGCCTATGTTCTTGAATTCCCATATGTCTTATTATTCTATAGCCTGTTCATGGGTCTCAGAAAATACGTAAGTTGATGAAGTTTGTTTCATGATATTAATTAGAGGTATAATGGTCTTATGACGTTCCGAGAGATTTTATTGACGTACTTCTCATGCATTGCATTCATTTATACATGTACATTAACCCATAACCAGACGGTGTTATATATGCATATATATAGGTATATTATATGTATATGGGATATGGAAAAAGGTTACGGCATTATATACGCACCACCACCTGATCAGCTAGTATACGTTGATGATTTTGCCCACAGTGGCCGAGATGATATGATGGGATACCCTCAGAGACTTGATGATATTATCAACACATGTACTTATGCACGACATGACATTCATATGCATATGCATGATACTATAAGTATTTCATGATTTACAGAGTTGTCTAGACTTACAGGTTGAGTCATTTACTCTATATTTCTTCCATGTATTTTATGTACTTATTTATGTGCCTTACATACTCGGTACATTATTCGTACTGACGTCCCTTTTGCTGGGGGACGCTGCGTTCATGTCCGTAGGTCTCGATAGACAGGTCGAGAGTCCTCCAAGTAGGCGATCAGCTTAGCGAAAGATGTTGGTGTACTCCATTTGCTCCGGAGTTGCTTGTTTGATCAGTATGATTTAGATGTGTATTGTTTAGTATGGCGGGGCTCTATCCCGACCTTTATGACAATTATGTATTCTTAGAGGCTTGTAGATAGATGTCATATATATGAAAGGTTGTATGGCCTTGTCGGCCTATGTTCAGTGTACGAGTGATCGTTTTAGGTCTTATAGGCCAGTATGTCATATGTATAAGTTTATTCCCTCATGCTTTACTCCGATTCATTTACCTATGGTGGAATGATACGAAAGATACGTTATGTTGGTACTCGATTGAAAAGGTACTGGGTGCCTATCGCGGCCCATCAGTTTGGGTCGTGACACCATGGTAATAGTGGGTCAGAAAAAACTTTTGCTAAGAGCGTTGAAGAATATGGAAAACTTTCTAAGCAAACGCAGAGTAAGTGCAGAGAAGAAGGAGGACTTCTGAAAACTAAATCTTTTTAAGAAAGAAGTAAAGTAATAAGTAGAAGTGAAGATATAGACGACAAAAATCGTGGCCATGATTATCTCAAAAATTGGCAAAATTATTTGCTGAATCATGGGACAACACATATTCGGGGTATTAAATGCGAGAAGACGTGCGTCTTTTCAAGCGTTAGAGACTATTCAGGAACTTTTTTGCCAAGAAAGTAATCTTCACCAACTTTCCCGTAACACAAAGATATGTCACCGGAAAGCAGGGGGACTATCTATATGGGGTTAAATTGGTTTATAGTAAATGGTCGAATGATAGCATGATACGTGGAACCGAAGACAGGTAAAAGACGAGTCAAGTAACAATCAGTACCAGATACAACTGCAATCGACATCGGGTGAATCCCGAAAGGAGCGTGGTCAGTGGGAGCAGATCAAGTATTTGTCATCGGATAGCATTCAATGAGAGAATATTCGTTCACATTAAATGAGCAACCGTTACAACGAATATTTATATACATGGTCTGCCATTACATATTCATCAATGACTCTTATTATTATCATTTAAGAGGAGATTGATCCTAAGATCATGCTTCTCTAGATAAAGCTATAAATAGTAGGCTCAACAGCCATTTTAAGACATGAAAATTCTTTTGAAAACATATGTTGTATTTTACATTTGCTTTCAATTAAACAACTTTACTTGTTCTTTATATTGCTTTCAGTTTTGTCCTCGGAGGCATTGTGCTCGGAGCCAGGCTTGTCATCTCTTTCAATTTCAATTACTAAAACTCATTTTTACTCTTATTTCTCTATCATTTTTGGATCAAATCAGTTCGTTTGTCTATAAACCACATAACAAATTTAACTATACTGTTTTACGGGTAAACAATCCCTAGTGAAGTCGTGCTAGATTTATCAAGTTTAGATGTTATATAGGATAAGTAAACCACCATATGAATCATTCTAGTGCGTAGTTTTATTTTCTTATAATTTGGAGGGTCTTCGTAAACTCATTGTCGGTTTCTATCGTAGTGGAGTTACTATGAGGAGATCCTTGTGCCAATTTGACTGGAACCTTTTTCCTCTTGTTCTTTGCAGTATACTACTACTTTAAGGGCAACATCTTCCTCTTACGCTTTGCTTTTCTTTCATTAGTTATTACTCCTGAAATAGCATTCCTTATGTTCTTCTCACCTGTAATATTGAGATCATCCAATGTAGTATATATTGTTGCCATGTATAGCATGCATGCACAATGTACAGAGAACGTACACAGGATTTGCCAAACCATTTTCTTACATTAAAATGCGTCAAACTGCACTGACATCTATATATATAAAAATCTTTCATACGTTAATTTTTAAAAGAACCAAGAGTACACGTAGATTAAGTGCACTTTTCTTTGCTGAACAGTTTTGCGTTCATAAATTAGATCTCTTCTTACCACGCAGTTTGAATTTTTGATACATTATTTTTAAAAATATTAGATAAGAAGAGGAAATCCTTTAGTGTATGCAGTTACTGAAGAGAATTAGCTCTCAAGGAGCATAGCCACCACCATGTCCACCCCCTTCACCACCTCCTTCACCCCCACCATATCCACCTGCATGTCCACCCCCACCAGCATAGGCTCCTCCTCCGCCGGCTCCACCTCCACCGCCTCCACCGGATCCTCCTCCATGTGCTCCCCCTGCACCGGCACCGGCACCTTCACCGCTTCCGTATCCGCCACCAGCTCCTTCAGCTCCTCCAGCTTCCCCTGCAGAACCACCTCCACCACCACCTCCGTGGCCGCCTCCCCCTCCATATCCACCGCCTGATGCACCACCAGCTCCGTAGCCACTACCACCACCTGCTCCTTCACCTCCACCATATCCACCACCACGTGCTCCACCTGTCGTAGCTCCACCACCACCACCACTACCTCCACCGCCTCCACCACCATATCCGCCTCCTGGCGCCCCTCCAGCGCCATATCCGCTGCCACCACCTTCACCAGCACCAGTTCCTCCAGCATAACCACCATGGTCACCGGCTACAGCTCCACCTCTACCGGAACCTCCTCCACCGCCACCAGCATAGACGCCAACCTTGGCTCCAACACCAACATCAAGATTGATGAGGGTTCTTGCGGCTGCACATATTCCTATACCCAATAACAGAAAGAAAACAATGTTAAGAACTCTACACTTTGCCATAGCCAGGTATACAGTTGAATATATCCTACAACCACGACTTAAGAATGTATGGACTGAACAAAGGCTATTTATAGATGTTTCCAAGGATAGGAAAAGCGCGTGTATGCAAAAAAGCACATATAAAGAGCAAAGGAGAAGAGGTACTTTAGTCCCTACAAGGTGGTCCAATATAATCCACCAACACTATCACAAGTTTGGTTTCAATTCTCCCTAGTAGACTTGTTAGTGTGCTTCTGCTGTCTCCCATATTCCATATGTATACTGAACAAATATAACATATATATGACGACTCTACTTATTTTTCTTTATTTATTTTTCTTAAGACTTCTGGTTGGGAATCCAATTCAGTTTCATACAATTCCCCCATACAATAGTTCATTATATTTGTTGAATTTCACTTAATTAATTTAATTAATTTACGTTAGTTGGGGTAGGGTCACGTTTTCTCATTTGTAACGTGCATAAACAATGTGTGCTATGGCAGAGAAGAAAGGAAACAGTAAACTACACTGTGGGTGATTAATTAATTACTTTAAGTTGCTTTCAAGGTTTTACCCCTCCCCTTGAGCATCCGATCCTCCATTTGAGGTGTATTTCTGAACTTATTTTTAATTTTTAAATTTGTTTAAGCGGAAGCGATGCATATTTTCCGGTCAAGAAGAGGTTGAATCCTGATAAATCAAGTATATTAGCTTGATTCAAGTTGGATAACGGAGATCTGTAACTTTCAACATTAGGAATAATTAAATTATGAGGTAATGCTTTATTGAGATATCTATGATTAAACTAATAGATCTAGATTGATTTGATTACAAGGATTAGCACATAGTTGTGAGAAAGTTACCACTCTAAGAGATAAAATAGGAGATAGTGGAATGATTTCGATTACATCCAATACAAAGTTGTGGATTTTGATTAATCTATTATAAGATTGCTAAATGTGGATGCTTAGGCCACTATCTCTGCAGCAAAGGCTGCTGGTCTGCTGTATCGTATCCACAATCATATTGAATAATACATATGAATGTAATTTCCAACTAAATGCAGCGGAGTGATTCTTCCTATTTGTTTTCGTTATGCCCATTACGTTGAAGATGATCACAAAGTGCAGAAAAGCAAAGGAAGACATAAATATATGTTACTAATTCTGCTAAGAGGGTTATGCTGAAAACCGATGAAATATTATTTAGCGTATAGAATAAAACACTAGATTAAAATTTACTGGTGAAAATTGAAGTAAATAACTACAGTATTAGATTGAACTTATTCCTTTGTCACTTTATATAATGTACAAATAATTTCTTTTTCATCAGAGTCTATCAAGACCCTCTTGATAATGTAGTTAATCATAAACAAGTAACAACTTCGTTAGTCCTTTCTTTGATGCTCGTTGTTGAATCGATCACAATGCTAAAAATAGTAAGGTATAAAATTATTGCTGGGTGAAGGACAATTGTGTGAAGGTTATTTTCGTCATTGCAATCAAGGTGCGAATTAATTTTTTTTTACTTCGTCCTCGAAATTAATCTACCCTTCTTGACCAAATAAAAAGAAGTTTCAAAATAAAAGAGTCAGTAATCGCTTGTTGTGTTAGCTTATAATGTTTTTCTTTGAATTTAATGATCTTTTACAGGTAGCCGAAACATATAGATTCCGTCCATTTAAGAGTGTGATTGGTGAGGTAAAATATTTTTCGGAAAATATTTTTTAATTTTTCTCGTGTTGTTGGATGAAATATTTTAGAAAATATTTTCCTCATGAGCTCATTTTTCTTCAATTGGAGGAAAATATTTTCTTTATCGAGAGAATGGAAAATATTTTTCAAAACTCTTTTTCAACCTTCCCCACCTATTCCCCATCCCCACCAACCCCACCAACCCACACCCACACCCACACCACACACACACCCACCCCACCCCTACCCCTACCCCCACCACACCTACCCACCCCCACCGTCACCCCACTACTAACCCCCACCCTACCCCCGAGTCCCCACTCTAAATAGAAATATCATTAAATGTACTTTCTTTTCATGTTGTAGATCTGTACTTTCCTTTTCATTTCAACAAAATGAGTATTTTTTTTCATGATGTAAAAAAAATATTTTCTTTTATTTCAATAAAAAAAGTACTTTCTTTTCATTATTTAGAAAAAATATTTTCTTTTATTTCAATAAAATGAGCATTTTCTTTTTATGATGTAGAAAAAGTATTTTCTTTAATTTCAACAAAATGAGTAGTTTTTTTTTTATGTTGTAGAAAAAGTACTTTCTTTTTCAAACAAAAAAAGAGTATTTTTTATAGTTATGGAGCATAAATTTTAATATTGTTTCTGCGTGAAAATGTAAAGCAGCACATTAGTTCTTTTGGATTTGTATGAATTTTAAAATAATAATTAAATTCTTGAAGGAAATATAGTCTTGAATACGTCGGATATTTGGAGGAAGGGGGATGGGGAGCACATGAAACATGGGGATTTCCTAAAAAATATTTTTCAAAAAATATTTTTCACTCATCAACCAAACAAGAAAAAATATCTGATAAAACCACTCATTTCCAGAAAAATATTTTCGAGGAAAATATTTTACATAAAAAATATTTTCTTCCGTACAAAACACACCCCAAGTCTGCAAACTTTTCTCACGGCACCCCAAATTACTTTGTTAACTCTGATCACGACACGGATATGAAGGAAAATAATGGTAAAAGAAGAAAAATTACTAAATACAAAGTGAGAGTTTATTACCTTTACATTGTAATGAAATTACGAATCGCTACTTGGAAGTATGTTTCCTATAGGTTCGAAAGGAAACGCCCTAGAGTTCAAAAATTTTATTCACTCTACAGCATAAAAAATACTTACGCATCGTGACAATTAAAAGTTAATTGTGTATACGGTACCCGATTTTGTTGGCAAGGGAGTTGCCTCGAGGGTAACCTCATAATAGATCGGGCTCGAGCTCGAAGATAGAACATCACGCCTGGAGATCAAAGTGTTCATTGAGATCGAGGCCAGCAACAATCAAGATCAAGCATGACTGACTTCGAGTAAGGCGTAATAATGGAATGGCGAGATATCAGTAACCGGTCGAAGAGCACGGTGAAAATTCCGGAACAGATTAAATCAAAGCGGTTATTAGTGACAATCATGGGATCTACTTCCATTATTAGAGTTGTACCTTATTTAGGATTCCTCTATTATATAAAGAGTGATCCCATTCACTTGTAAAGAGGACAATCATTATTCTCTGATAAGAATATACACATACGCTGCTTTCGTTGTTTTACTCACTGTTCATCGCTGTTTGTTCCATCCTCTACTGTTCTTATTAACTAACCTCGAGACTATCTCGAATCGAGGTCGAGGCATTATTTGCAGACCGGTTTGATTTATTTTATTGTCCAATTTATCTATTTAATTCGTTATTTATCAATTGGTACTAGTTTAAATTACATATCCTTAAAATCACAATATAAATTTAATTGTTACTCAATTTTTAGGGTAAACAGTTTGGCGTCCACCGTTGAGCTAAGGATAATAGTGATTGTTCAGTACTGATTCTGGTAAAACACATTATTTTACTCGTGTTCTTGTCAAGTATATTTGCTTTCAGGTTAAAGCATGTCAAACTCACAAAATGCATCCACACACGGTGACGATGGCCGCGGATTCCACGGTGAAAACAAATATGTGATTGCTCCAGGAGTCAAGGTGCAACAAGCTAATCTCGGGGGGCACCGGTTGCCAACCCAGTCGATGTCAGTTTGCACGTTGCTCTAAACGCGGACCTAGGCGCAGATCTCGATGGGAGTGTACGCAAAGAAGGCCGATCTAGTAGCCAAGGAACACAGGGCAGAGGAGACGAATGAGTCAGTCTCCAAGTGATATTCGAGATGCTTCAGGCTCAGCAAGCCGCTATTGCTCAGTTACAAAATCAACATAGAGCTCCGAATAGGGTCGAGCCGGAAATTACTCGCCGTACCGAGCCAGTACCGGAAAGGTCGAATGGTAACGAATTGGGGGCTGATCCTGCGATAATGAAAATGCTCGAGGAGCTCACCAAAAGAATTGAATCAGGGGAGAAGAGAATCAAAGCCAACGATACAAAAGTGGAGACATACAACTCTCGAGTTGATCAGATACCGGGGGCACCGACAATCTTGAAAGGGATGGATTCGAAGAAGTTTGTACAAAAGTCGTTTCCTCCAAGTGTGGCTCCGAAGCCTATTCCGAAGAAATTTTGTATGCCAGACATACCCAAATATAATGGGACCACCGATCCCAACGAGCATGTTACTTCATATACATGCGCCGTCAAGGTAACGATTTAGAAGATGATGAAATCGAATCTGTGCTGTTGAAAAAATTCGGAGAGACCCTTTCGAAGGGAGCAATGATTTGGTATCACAACCTGCCACCAAATTCCATCGACTCATTTGCCATGTTAGCAGATTCTTTCGTAAAGGCACACGCCGGGGCCATAAAAGTCTCAACGAGGAAATCAGACCTTTTCAAGGTAAGACAAAGGGATAATGAAATGCTGATGGAGTTCGTGTCCCGATTTCAAATGGAACGCATGGAGTTGCCACCGGTCACAGATGATTGGGCCATTCATTCTTTCACCCAAGGGTTGAACGAGCGGAGTTCGATAGCATCATGTCAGTTAAAACAAAATTTGATAGAGTATCCAGCTGTAACTTGGGCAGATGTGCACAATCGATATCAATCGAAGATCAGGGTCAAGGAAGACCAATTAAGAGCCCCTTCTGGTTCAGTACATCCAAACAGGTCAGCAGTTAAAAACCATAGGGACGTCGACAGGGAGCCAAGGTCGAACAGAGACCGATATCAACCATATACCGTAGATCGAAGGAACAATGGTTCAGGACGCAGTTCCGCCCGGAACGATTGAAGAAGTGATCGAGGACAGAATTCTCGGGGACTTATGAGAAAAAGTGGGTTTGACAAGTATGTCGATCCCATAGAGGCACCTCGGTTATCGGATAATAACTTTAGCGACGATGGATCAGGCATTGTATCGGCAATCGGAAGGATCAGAGATACTAGGTGGCCCAGACCCATACAAACCGATCCTTCCCACAGAAACCCAAATTTGATGTGCAAGTATCATGGCACGCATGGTCACAAGACCGAGGATTGCAGGCAATTAAGAGAGGAGGTAGCCCGTCTATTCAATGAGGGCCACCTTCGAGAGTTCCTCAGCGATTGAGCCAAGAATCATTTCAGAGAAAGGGATGCCAACAGGAAAAATGAACAGGAGGAACCCCAACATGTTATTCATATGATCGTCGGTGGGGTCGACATTCCACAGGGACCCATATTCAAACGCACTAAGGTATCAATCATTAGGAAAAAATGAACCCGAGATTATGTGCCCGAAGGCACTTTATCATTCAACAACGAAGAAACAGAAGGCATTTCTTAGCCCCACAACGATGCTTTGGTAATTTCTATCTTATTAAATAAAGTTCAAGTTAAGCGTGTTTTAGTAGATCCAGGTAGCTCGGCGAATATCATCCGATCGAGGGTCGTGGAACAGCTCGGCCTACAAAATCAAATCATGCCTGCAACTCGGGTCTTAAACGGCTTCAATATGGCCAGTGAAATGACTAAAGGAGAGATTATTCTACTGGTGAACGTGGCTGGAACCATTCAAGATACCAAGTTTCACGTAATCGAGGACGACATGAGGTACAATGCCCTGCTCGGAAGGCTTTGGATCCACAATATGAGGGCAGTCCCTTCGACTCTCCACCAAATGATGAAATTCCTGACGTCGGACGGTGTAAAAACATTATACGGGGAGTAGCATGCTGCAAAGGAAATGTTTGCGGTCGATGAGGTAACACCGATATCGACACTATCAACCTCGAAAAGGTCGAGCATCAAAGGTAAACAGGAAGTAAATAGCAATCACAACCACCAGCCTCGACCGAATCGGGGAAGCAGGAGATAGAAGAAGAAGAGGAGGATTTTCTGACCCCTTAAACTTTTATAGATCCTGAAGATTCTGATGCCACCAAATCAACGGTCGAAGAGCTGGAACAAGTTATATTGATCGAGTACCTGCCCGAGCGAAAGGTATACCTGGGAACGGGATTAACCCCCGAACTCAGGAAAAAGCTTATTCAATTTCTTATTGATAACATAGATTGTTTTGCTTGGTCCCATTTAGACATGACAGGGATCCCACCGGAGATAACGACGCATCGGCTAAGCCTGGACCCTAGGTTCAAATTGGTGAAGCAAAAGAGAAGACCCCAGTCCGAGGTAAAGCACGCATTCATAAATTACGAGGTAACTAAACTTCTCAAAATATGGTCCATTCGGGAGGTGAAATATCCCGAATGGTTAGCCAATATACTTGTAGTCCCTAAAAAAGGGAACAAACTTAGAATGTGTGTATATTATAAGGACTTAAACAAGGTGTGCCCCAAAGATTCTTTTCCACTGCCTAACATCGATAGCATGATCGATGCCACGGCCGGCCATGAGATCCTTACTTTTCTCGATGCCTATTTCGGGTACAATCAAATCCAAATGAACCCGAAGGACCGAGAAAAGACTTTATTTATCACCAAGTATGGAACATACTGTTATAATGTAATGCCCTTCGGGCTAAAAAATGCAGGAGCTACTTACCAACGTCTAGTAAATAAAATGTTTGAAGAACAAATAGGTAAATCAATAGAAGCTTATATTGATGACATGCTAGTTAAGTCCCTGCACGCAGAGGACCATTTGGCTCATTTGCAGGAAACGTTTGAGATTTTAAGGAAATACAACATGAAGCTCAACCCCGAGAAATGTGCTTTCGGGGTCGGTATGGGCAAGTTCCTTGGCTTCATGGTATCAAATCGGGGGATAGAGATCAACCCCGATAAAATTAAGGCCATCGAGGACATCACCGTCGTGGACAGTGTAAAAGCCGTGCAAAGGCTAACTGGACGGATAGCTGCCTTAGGCCGATTCATTTCGAGGTCGTCAGATCGAAGCCATAGATTTTTCTCTCTACTCAAAAAAAAGAATGATTTCTCCTGGACCCTGGAATGCCAACAAGCATTAGAGGAATTGAAGCGATACCTATCGAGCCCACCACTACTTCAAACTCCAAAGGCAGATGAGAAACTTTACTTGTACTTGGTAGTATCAGAAATCGCGGTAAGTGGTGTCCTAGTTCGAGAAGAGCAAGGTACACAATTTCCCGTTTATTATGTAAGTCGAACCTTATGAGAAGCAGAAACTAGATATCCACACTTGGAGAAATTGGCACTTGCACTACTAAGCGCCTCTAGAAAGTTAAGACCATACTTTCAATGTCAACCCATATGCGTATTAACCACTTACCCACTTCGTAATATTTTGCACAAGATCAAACTATCGGGCCGATTGCCCAAATGGGCCATCGAACTCAGTGGGTACGATATCGAATATCAACCTCGAACGGCCACCAAGTCTCAAATTTTAGCGGACTTTGTGGCCGATTTCATGCTTAACCCTTGTACCCGAAGTTGAAAAGGAACTCTTGTTAAAATCGGGTACATCATCAGGGGTATGGACCCTCTTCATAGACGGTGCTTCAAATGTGAAGGGGTCCTAGCTAGGCATCATTTTGAAGCTGCCCACGGGTAGCACTATTAGGCTATCTATCAAAACTTCTAGGTTGACTAACAATGAGGCCGAGTACGAGGCCATGATTGCAGGTCTCGACTAGCTAAAAGCTTGAGAGCAGAAGTCATTGAAGCCAAGTGTGACTCTTTACTGGTGGTGAACCAAGTAAACAAAACCTTCGAAGTTTGAGAGGATAGAATGAAAAGGTATTTGGACAAACTGCAGGTAACTTTGCACCGTTTCAAGGTATGGACTTTGCAGCATGTACCTCGAGAACAAAACAGTGAGGCCGATGCACTTACAAATTTGGGGTCATCGGTCGAGGAAGATGAGATCAGCTCGGGGACTGTCGTTTAACTCTCGAGATCCGTGATCGAGGAAGGTCATGCCGAGATAAACTCTACAAGCTTAACCTGGGATTGGAGGAATAAATATATTGAATACTTGAAGAACGGAAAGCTCCCATCGTACCGTAAAGAGTCGAGGGCCCTACGAACCAAAACTGCTCGATTCACATTGGCTGAAGATGGAACATTATACAGAAGGATATTCGATGAACCATTGGCAGTATGCTTAGGACCAGGAGACACCAATTATGTTTTACGAGAGGTCCATGAAGGCACTTGTGGGAACCACTCCGGCGTCGAATCACTGATTCACAAAATCATTAGAGCAGGATACTACTGGGATAGCATGGAAAAAGACACTAAGGAGTTTCTTCGAAAATGTGATAAATATTAAAGGTTTGCACCGACGATCCATCAACTCGGAGAACAACTTCATTCAGTCCTATCCCCATGGCCATTCATGAAATGGGGAATGGATATCGTCAGCCCTCTGCCATCGGCCCCAGGTAAAGCTAAGTTTATATTATTTATGACTGACTATTTCTCTAAATAGGTTGAAGTACAGGCGTTCGAGAAAGTGAGAGAGAAAGATGTTATAGACTTCATCTGGGATCACATCGTGTGTCGATTTGGGATACCCGCTGAAATAGTGTGTGACAATGGAAAACAATTTATCGGCAGCAAAGTGACAAAATTCTTCGAAGACCACAAAATAAAAAGGATATTATCAACGCCGTATCACCCTAGTGGGACCGACAGGCTGAATCGACGAACAAGACTATCATTCAAAACCTAAATAAAAGGTTGAACAACGCTAAGGGAAAATGGAGAGAAATTCTACCCGAAGTCCTTTGGGTATATCGAACAACATCAAAGTCCAGTACGGGGGCAACCCCATTCTCGTTAGTATATGGCTCCGAAGCCTTGATTCCAGTCGAAGTCGGGGAACCCAGTGCTAGGTTTCGACATACAACAGAAGAGTCAAATCACGAGGCTACGAATACTAGCCTCGAATTATTGGATCAAAAACAAGAAGCCACACTCGTTCGAATGGCTGCACAAAAGCAACGAATCAAAAGATAGTACAATAGGAGAACCAACCTTCGCCACTTCAGAGTCGGAGACTTAGTCCTAAGGAAGTTCATCATCAACACTCGAGATCCTAATGAAAGGAAGCTCGGCCCAAATTGGGAGGGACCCTACCAAGTCCTCGACATCTTCAGAAAGGGATCTTATAAGCTCGGCACGATGGACGGCGAACAACTGCCAAATAATTGGAACATATCGCTTCTCAAACGGTATTATTGCTAAGGTATGACTTTATCCCCTTTTTTCATTTTATATATTCGACACTAACTCACTACAGGTGTTCGATCGAAGACATCGAGACCTCAGGTTTTAAAGCACGCATTGCACTCTTTTTCCCTTAGATCAGTTTTTGTCCCAAGTGGATTTTTCCGGCGAGGTTTTTAACGAGGCAACAATTATGTGCTGCCTGAGGACAATTCAACAGTATCTAAGGCTTCTTTACAATCAACCTCGAATACTGGGGGGCATCACCCTCGGATATTAAACTTTCGAGGAAAATACTTCGTGTCAAAGGGTCTCGATAGAGAGACTTTGTAATGGGCCAAACAGTCGAATGAACCATGTCCGTATAGATTAGTCGAGCCCCGATGGCAAAACATGTACGCATGTATAAATTATACAAAGAAGCATTCTTTCTATATCAAACTTCTTGTGTCTCAAAGAAAATTTTCTACTATACAAGCTCCATACTTATGATTTTGTGAGAAATGGCTCAAGGGCCAAGTGCAAATATAACTCGTACAATC
Organism: Nicotiana tomentosiformis; assembly: GCF_000390325.3. Taxonomy (NCBI): domain Eukaryota; kingdom Viridiplantae; phylum Streptophyta; class Magnoliopsida; order Solanales; family Solanaceae; genus Nicotiana; species Nicotiana tomentosiformis. The sequence goes on along the minus strand of NC_090819.1, from coordinate 53,369,227 downwards.
GGGGACTGTCATCGACGATCGACATATTATTGAGTAATCTAAACTCAAATTCATAAGACCTCAAAGAGGCACCCCTCGATCTATAGGCCAAGGACATCACTCTCGGGGACTAACACTTCGAACAAGTTCGAAGTGTTATTGGAAAATAAGCCCAAGAGGCATATCCGAAGGCTACGGCCAAATTAAGGCAGCTCGGAGACATCCAAATCCCGCAATAAAAATAGGACTTCGAATTCTTTGAAAAACCGGTTAAAAAGGGCTACCCTCGGCAAGTAATCAAAAGGGCTTTGATGAAATCAGCCCTCGAAAAACCTTAAGAGGTATCAAATTATCTTAACACAAACGTGTTAAGGCACAAAAGTCAAAGGGATTTCAATCGACATCAAACCCTCAAAAAAACCAATGGGTAAGAATACGTGTTAAGGCATAAAGAATTTTTTTACTAAGTCTTCTAAGCCGAAAAAGGGAAAAAATAGCCATCTTTTAGTGGCCATATCGGCCCAATCTAAAGAGCCTAAGGGCCAATACACTTAGAGTTCAAGATTTTGTTCTCACTCAATTCGGACCTAAGGGTTCCACTATTCCGAGCTCAAATAAAACTGACTTGAATATAGCTCGAGGATTCATCATTATTTGATATAAAACCTTAAGGGGTTTGTTACTGTGAGGTCAAAACTTACTCGAACTCGGCTATAAAAATAGTACAATTATGGCTTCGATCAAGCCATCCGAAATCAAAATCCCGAACATATTGTTGAGCTCGGGGACTCACCCTCGCTTAACTAAAAAACCTAAGGGTTTGTTCTACTCTGAGTTCGTATATATGGAAAAAGGTTACGGCGTTATATACGCACTACCACCTGATCAGCTGGTATACGTTGATGATTTTTCCCACAGTGGCCGAAATTATATGATGGGATGACCTCAGAGGCCTGATGATGTTATGAAACATGTGCCTATGTACGACATGACATTCATACGCATATGCATGACACTATAAGTATTTCATGATTTACAAAGTTATCCAGACTTAAAGATTGAGTCATTTACTCTATATTTCTTCCATGTCTGTTATGTACTTATTTATGTGCCTTATATACTCGGTACATTATTCGTACTGACGTCCCTTTTGACTGGGGACGCTGCGTTTCATGCCCGCAGGTCCCGATAGACAGGTCGAGAATCCTCCAAGTAGGCTATCAGCTCAGCGGAAGGTGTTGGTGCGCTCCATTTGCTCTGGAGTTGCTTGTTTGGTTAGTATGATTTAGATGTGTATTGTTTGGTATAGCGGGACTCTGTCCCAACCTTTATGAAAATTATGTATTCTTAGAGGCTTGTAGACAGATGTCATGTAAGTAAAAGATTGTATGGCTTTTTCGGCCTATGTTCAGTGTACGAGTGGTTATTTTGGTCTTATAGGCCCGTATGTCTTACGTATAAGTTGGTACCGTCTTATTTACCTATGATAGCATGATACGAAAAGATATGTTATGTTGGTACTTAGTTGAGTAAGGTACTGGGTGCCCGTCACGATCCATCGGTTTGGGTCGTGACAAAAGTGGTATCAGAGCAGTTCTGTCCTAGGGAGTCTACAAGCTGTGTCTAGTAGAGTCTTGTTTATGGGTATGTCGTGCACCACACTTATAAGCATGAGGCTACAGGGCATTTAGGACTGTCACTCTTTCTTCTTACTCTATATCGTGTGGTAGAGCTCAGTTGTTAGAACTCAATTTCCTAAACTCTATCTTATTCATAATACGACGATGTCTACATCTAGAAAGACGGTTGGTAAGGGATTGAATGCGGCCGTGGAAGAGTTGAGTCAGAGGAACTCAATTTTTGCATCATGCTTATGATGGATGAATATGAGGTATTCAGCAAATCATATGTATACTAAGATGTGTAAGCTTCTTGATAAGGATCCCTAAGGCAAGAATGCCTATCCACTCTTACGGTAAAAAGGAATAAGGAGGGAGACACAAGTTTCAGCAAGTAAAAGAAGCAAGGTGAAGAAGGGGTACGAGGCACCCGGTTAATGAAGATTATTAGTATTACAGTTCCGATAGAAAAATATAAGCATTGTGAGTTACCCTCAACAGTAACAGAGGTATGTATAATTGGCCACACCCATCTCAGTTATACCCTATTGGGGGCTAACAGGTGTAGATTAAGAAAAGGACGGGATATCAGGATCCGGCTGGGGTTAGAGTAACCCAAAATGGTGAATTGATTATTTGCGTTAGTTAACATTTCCAAAGGATATTGCAAATGTGCTAATAGATCTCCTTGTGAGACACCCAGATGGTGCACTCTAAAATAGTACAGCTAGATATGAGTACTATAAAGATAGACACTGGAAGCCTTGAAGGGATAAATATTACCTTAGTGTGGCTGGCGTCCCTAGTAGAGCGAGAATGCTAAGCAACCCGAAGAGCCACAGGATGGAGCAAAGGGGAGCTAAAAGCAAAAGAATGTCTTGTTCGAGTTTTCAGAATAAAGTGATAGGCATAAATGTTAGCGGGAAATAAGAAAAGAGTTAATGAATTATTATGAATAAGATGTGATACATGGATGACAATGGTAAATCAAAAAGATGACAGAATTATAGAGTCTATAGTTAAGTAAAGAAAAAGACGAAAGGTGACAAGCCTTGAGACAATAAAAGAGTATAGGATAAAGTCATATCTTCATTTCGAGAAATAAGTTCGTGACTCTAACGCGACTAGCAGAAGGAAAAGTTGGACCCCAAAATAATAGAAATTAGTATGGGCTGGTGAACAAGATAAACTAAACATGATTTAGGGACGGAGTGACTTGATAATGGTCGGCATCATGAGAATTTCAGATTGCGTTCTGGCGATAATAGAATGGACAACAGAAGAAGATTCATGAGAAACTCAGACAATGGTCATTCAGGAAGACGCTTCCCTAAAGCAAGCAATGTGAGCAAAGTTAAGCTAAAGGGACTATATGTGCCAGTTATACTAAGTATCACCCTCATGAGTAAGGAATTTTATTATCCTTGGTACAGAAGGATTACCGCAAGGCGGGTAAGGGTCATCGATGATGTGAAAGGATGCCAAAGATGAAGAGGTAAAACATCTGTAGGTAGGTCATCGTAGCTCCAACTCTTAGTACTCCCCTAAAGGGGGGAATATGGAATGATGTGGCATTAAACCAGAATTAAGTGGTTCTAGTAATTATGGAATGGTAAAGGAAGAATGCGAAAAAATGAAAAAAAGGATGAGATTGCAATTATCCAAAGCCTACATATATGCTACGATTCCAGAATATTATGCAAACACGACGTCAAGGAGAGGAAGTAAGGGTTTCTGCCCGGGATGTTATTGATACATAAGGAGCCAGTGCGAAAGGTAAGTTAAAACAAAGGAAATAACCCAAGAAAGATTACGCAGATCATTGATATGAGAATGGCCAACGAATAGTTGGTAGTTGATTAAGGAAGATCCTAGTTATGGCTAAACAGGAGGTTACAAACGAGTCAGCAGATCGTGCAAGATAAATATAGTAAAACCCAATATAGTGAATTTAGCCTCGCAGTAATGTCATTGCAATACTTAAGAAATATTCAGATAGGAATTGGGGTTGTTAAAGGTACTATATAAGTATTACGAAAATAAAAGAGCGTGCCACTGGGAAGACAATCAAAATATCAGTTCAGAAGCAACCCTACAAGCACAAGGGCGTGGAGGTAAGTAACTACGGATAATTGTAGGTGAGGAAGGACATCAAAAATTTTATTGGGTATATGATATAATAAGCTCGCAACTTTACAAGAGTCACAGGGTCCTCCCTAAGTGCTACAGTGAAAGACTAGCTGAGGAAATGAGGAAGAAGGCTTCAACCTAAGCACACTGACCTAAAGAGGAAATGGTCTTGTAACAATAGTTTCACAACAACATTGTACGTCTTCCATAAGAAAAAGGAACCTGATAACAACATGATAGGGGTCCAAGAATTACTAAAGAAAATCAAGAAACGTGTGGAAGCTAAAAGAAAATAAAGAAACAAAAAAACGATAGAAAATTAAAGATAGATTGAATTCAATAAAGAGTTTCTTGAATTCAAGAAGTCTATTCTTGAAGTTGAATCCTAACAACAACAATTAGCTAACAAAGAACTAATTACCTTTGGTAGAGAATTAAAAACAAGAGATAGATTGTGAAACCCGACCCTTTAGAATAACAAGAACAACAATAAGCCTAAACTTATCACCTTTTTTGAATACCTAGAAGTGATCTAAGATTTAAAAAAGGGTTTAATCTTACCTCCTTAAGTTGAGTCTTGAAGGTTGAAGAATAAATCCAAGAGTAGCCACACACAAGAATGCAAGAAAAATCTCACAAGTTTTATTGATATTGTCTATAATAATCTAAAATCTAAAAACAAATAGGATACCCCTTTATATAGAGAGGGGGTCACTAAATTCCTACCTAAAAACAAGGAAATAAAGTCCTAAACTACTATGGACAACAAGTCCAAATACCTTAGGAAAAGGAAAAACACTAGGAAACAAAAACCAAGTCAATCTTGGAAAGTAACTCCAACAATCTTAGAAAAAGGAAAACATAACCTTAACTACCTAGGAAAGCAATAAATCTAGTACCAAAATATATGGAAATAAGTTAAAACCAATCTTGGATAGAATCTTGAAAGTCGCAAACCAATCATAGATAGGATCTTGGAAATCTTGAAGGCAACATGGCACCAACTTGGCACCAACTTGTACCCAAATTCTATCACGCCTATTGAACCTTTCTTGGGCAGCAAGTAAGTCCTTTTTATGTTATAAAAACTTGGCTTCATGTAGGACTTATTGGGCTGCAAGTTTGGACATATTTTTAGGTGCCAAATAGGTACAATAGTGGCCTGATTTGGACCTTTTTCAGAGGATGTCTCTTGGGATCTAATCCACCTTTTCTTGGATATGAATTTGGACCATAAAATAATTATAATACCTAGACAACTCATATCCTTTATCCTTGAGCTCTCCATCCCAATTAACAACTTCTTTATTTGCACTTGAAGTCTAATGACTTTGTTTTGCTACTCTTTAGCTTGATATCTTGTAAAAGGCCCTCTTTGAGATTCCAAAGCTTAATTCTTGTCCTTGAATAGATTTGAGCTTCCTAGGATGCTATCATTCCCCTCTTCTTGAAGAAAATTCGTCCTCGAATTTCGACCTTGCAAGAAAAAGAAGTCACGCACTAGTAAATGGCATCCACTAATCTGAAAAAATAGTAGGAATAAAATAAGATAGTAATCATGTATCCACTTAATCCAATTAAGCCTAATAGGTGTAAATACTCCTTTATAAAGCATATGGACATCATTATCCCAATAAAATTTATGCCTACTTAGAGTTGTCCAATAAAAACCTCTCTTAGATGCACTATGTAATGAAATTTGCAATGTGATCTTGTCAATAAGGTAGTCCAAACATGTGCATGCCAAAGAAATTACAAAATATTGGTCATGCATCCATTTAACACAAGTATCTCTGCCACATGTATCAAATAAGACACTCTTATGATATAGCCAAGTATCAATTATAAATCCCATGGATTCTTCTACATGTAAGTTATTCAAAGAAGTACATAAATTCTCAAAAAGGTCAGAAGAACCCATAAATTCCAAAATACAAATTTCAATACATTCAAGCTCATGATTATAACTTTTCTCAATAATATTCGCAACATCAATGGATTCTACATAATTGCTCAAACTGTCACAGAAAGAGTCATAGATAGGTTCATGAAAGAGTATTTGATTACTAACGTCACAATAATCGTGCATATCCTCTTTAAAAGTAGCAAACACTTTTACAGGCTCACAATCAACATGCCTAGAGGAATGACTTCCCATCAAACAACAAATCTCACATTCTAACAATTTATCACATGAAAACTCATTAGACACTTGAATAAGAGAAGAAAGAACATTTAACTCATTAGCAAGCCTCTTCTCATAAATTTCATGCCTCTTTCCACCAAGTTGGAATGCATAATCATCTATGTCATACTCAATTTCAAAAGGAAGCAAATTACTCTTGCACTTTAACTTAGATATTACAGTTAATGACTTGATATGCATCAAAATATCATCATCCACAAAAATTATAAAGTCACCAACATAAGAAATAAGAGTGTAGTTCATTACCTCCAAAGATACCTTAGGTATTCTAGGAAGGCCAAGAATGTGAATGAACCAATTATACATATCATACTTGGACTTATTTACTAATGGAACAACATCACCTTGTATTCTTTTATGCAATGCTTCCAGCTTAGCAATGGCTTTAGGAAACTCCATGTCATAAACTTGTAAATAAGAATTAAAATTGTCAAAAAGTTTAATAACAAAGAATTTAACCAAGCTTTTATCTTCCACCATCCAACAAGAATTAATTTCGCCTAATTCATGTTGGAATCCAATTGGATCCTTTACCACCATTTCTCGCGCCTCACCTCTCCTTTCAAAAGGTCTTTCAACACGTGGCTACACAAAATCACAAGAACTAAAACAAGAATGAGTTAATGGGTTAGGAAGTAAAGAAATTTTATTCTTGCTTACACTCTCTTTGGCTTTTATCACAAAACTAACTTTTCCCTCACCCTTAGTCTCTTTTCTCTCACTAAAGTGTTTTTCTTCTTCTTTACTCAAACCCTCTTGTTTTTCTCTCTCTACCTCAAAGACTTTTCTTTTCTCATTGCCTTCTCTCTTTTCTTTTCCTTCAAGCTCACTATTTTTATCAATTGACATCCCATTCTCTTCACTCAATACAACCTCTCCTTTTTCCTCTCTTGGGATGTCAACATGCACTCCTTTACTCCTCTCATTCTTTTCTCTCTCATATTTTTTCATATTCTCTTTAACAGTCTTTTCATCTTCATAAATTTGTGAGGGAGTCAAAGGTCCAAGAATAAGTTTCTTTCGGTTAACCTCAAAAGAGTATCTATTTTTTTTCATGTTATATGAAGCTCTTCTATAGGTATACCATGGCTTTCCCAACAAGATATGATAATTATTCATGGGAATCACATCACACCAGATCGCATCCTCATACCTTCCAATAGAGAATAGTAATAACACTCTTTTATCTACCTTTACTCCTCTCAACATGTAGGGTTCAATATGCTCTACACAAGGCAAGTTTAATTTTTCAATCATATAAGTGCTAATTGAGTTATAGACAAACTCTTTGTCAATTCTAAGGGCACAAATCGCAGACCTTACTTTAGCTCTTGTTTGAAAAATAATTTTACCATTGTCTTCCTTCCATTCGGTATACTGTAAGTTCGACTTTTCAAGTTGTTGAGTCATAGCTCGCCTCCTTTCACTATAACTACCTGTTTGAAACATCTTGAACAAAGATTAGAAGAATTATGTATCTCTCAAATTTTGGCTTTTTCCTCTAATGTTCTCGCCTCTCTTGCCTTTTTCCACTCAGAGCAACTCTTGGTCGTTAAACTTTAGATTTATTAATAAACCTTACTAGTCACAACCCTTAGTGATAAGAATGTGGAGTTAGAAAAAGAAAAGAAAAGTGAAGGACCAAACCTTGGAAGAATAGGAATTGGTTATGTAGAAAAAATAAGGAAAGAATTTAGGAAACCCAAAACTCACAAGAATAAGGAAAGAAGTTACCTTAATCTTCAAGAACTAGGATCCCCTCTTCTTGTTTCCTTTCTTGACTTGGAAACCAAATAACACTTGAATTCTACAAATAATAATGACCCATAATACTTTTCTTTTGGCTGATCTTCGTTTTTTTTTGGTTCCTTTTTTTTTTTGGTTTTGTTTTGCTCAAGAACCTCCCAAGATTATCATGATTGAAATCTTGATTAGCCTATACTCTGATACCACTTGATAACAACACGATAGAGGTCCAAGAATTACTAAAAAAAATCAAGAAACGTGCGGAAGCTAAAAGAAAATAAAGAAACAAAAAAATGACAAAAATTAAAGATAGATTGAATTCAAGAAAGAGTTTATTAAATTCAAGAAGTCTATTCTTGAAGTTGAATCCTAACAACAATAATTAGCTAACAAAGAACCAATCACCTCTGGTAGAGAATTAAAAACAAGAGATAGATTGTGAAACCCGACCCTTTAGAATAACAAGAACAACAATAAGCCTAAACTTATCACCTTTCTTAAATACCTAGAAGTGATCTAAGATTTCGAAAGAGTTTAATCTTAACACTTTAAGTTGAGTCTTGAAGGTTGAAGAATAAATCCAAGAGTAGCCACATACAAGAGTGCAAGAAAAATCTCACAAGTTTTATTGATATTATCTATAATAATCTAAAATCTAAAAACAAAGAAGATACCCCTTTATATAGAGAGGGGGTCACGAAATTCCTACCTAAAAACAAGGAAATAAAGTCCTAAACTACTTTGGACAAGAAGTCCAAATACCTTAGGAAAAGGAAAAACACTAGGAAAAAAAAACCAAGTCAATCTTGGAAAGTAACTCCAACAATCTTAGGAAAAAGAAAACATAACTTTAACTACCTAGGAAAGTAATAAATCTAGTACCAAAATATATGGAAATAAGTTAAAACTAATCTTGGATAGAATCTTGAAAGTCGCAAACAAATCATGGATAGGATCTTGGAAATCTTGAAGGCAACTTGCAAGCAACTTGGAACCAACTTGTACCCAACTTCTATCACGCCTATTGAACCTTTCTTGGGCAGCAATTAAGTCCTTTTTATGTTATAAAAACTTGGCTTCATGTGGGACTTATTGGGCTGCAAGTTTGAACATATTTTTAGGTGCCAAATAGGTCCAATAATGGCCTGATTTGGACCTTTTTCAGAGGATGTCTCTTGGGATCTAATCCACCTTTTCTTGGACATGAATTTGGACCATAAAATAATTATAATACCTAGACAACTAATATCCTTTATTCTTGAGATCTCCATCCCAATTAACAACTTTTTTATTTGCACTTGAAGTCTAATGACCTTGTTTTGCAACTCTTTAGCTTGACATTTTGTAAAAGGCCCTCTTTGAGATTCCAAAGATTCATTCTTGTCCTTGAGTAGATTTGAGCTTCATAGGATGCTATCAGAACCTACCGTGGCTAGTGAACGGGAAGTAAAATCAAAAGTAATATTCGAAGATCATATGAGTTGTACGAAAATTCCGGCATGCGTGAGAGCTAAGATAAGCTAAGTATGCATGCAACAAGGGGGAAAAAGACCAAGAAAGGTAATAGCTTACATTTAAAGAAAACTGAGAAGGAACGAAATGAATCATTCGATCAATGATCCAGAGTTAGCTACGTTATGAGCGCACTTAAGATTTCAGAGTATTATCCATGCAGCATCTATGTTGACAATCATACAGCCGTAGAAGACTCCGGTATAAGTTAAAGAAAGAATTGAGCCCAGGTCCTAGATCGAATTGGTAAAGGATTATATCATGGATATTCCATAGCGCCCATGAAAGACTAAACATAATAACTAATGCCATGAACCGCAGATCAGGGGATAGCTTAAGCCTACATAAAGGCTGATCAGAAGGAAGAGGAAACTAAAGAGTTACATCAACTAAGAAAATCAGGAGTATGATTATTGGACCCAGAAAATTATAGGCATCATGATTGAGAACATTGCAGAATCACTATTAATATCAGAGGTACAAAAGAGATAGTATAGTAGCCATATTTTATAATGGCTCTATGATAAAGCTTGTGAGAAGAGTACCAACCGCATAAGAATTCAGTATGAAGCTCCCACTGGATTGTGCATGCACCAGAGGTGCAAGTATTATAATAGAGCTTCAAGTTATGGACGTGAATTACACCTAGGTGGAAGGGAGGTCATGAAAGAGATAGAAGATACGATGCGAGATTTTAAGGTAAGTAAGGTAAAGGTGAACAACGTACGGGATACTCAAAGGCAGAAGATTATGAATAGTCCATACTTCAGATAAAAGGCTAGAAGTGCGGGGATTCAGTATCTAGGAATAATAGCGGCGTCGTCAGTAGCATATCTTCCAGCCTATGGTTTAGGTATCGAAAAGCCTGACTAAGAGAGTAAAGAAGAGTTAGAGACGATGTGATGTATCATTTGATGTTCCAAAATGACATAAGGAAATCTATGATGCAAGCAAGAAGACAGGAGTGTAGATATGTGTAGTATAAATAGATATGTATAGGTCGCAAGCTACACATATCTAGGTCGCAAGCTAGATATGTGTAGGTCGCAAGCTATTATATGGTGAAGAGACAAGGTTCTAGAAGACAGGAGTAAGGATAAGAATGGGCGAGTGAGAAGGTAACGAAAATGGATAAGTCCTCAGGATTAAGCCCATGAAAACAAGAAGAGCAGATGGTTTCTCCAAGTTATACAAAGCTCACTATAGCCTGAATGAACTCAAAGGAGTCTAAGACTAATAGCATTTAGAAGAGATGGAATGCTGCCCTAGTAATAGAATGAGGGTGTAATTGTGATAGATAAAGGATGACATTTGGACCTTCGATTGAGTAATGATCTGACGAAGAAAAGAAAGGGATCTCATGAATTGGACAAGATTAAAATACCCGTGTAAGGTGAGTCATATTAGGATGCTATAAAATACGGTTATAGAAGTATAGTATCACCCCCTAGGTGGATCAATCTAATTACTCCAGATGTCCCCGATGAGATGTGAGCCCTAGCGGCAGTGTTACATAAGAGATCAAGTTATCAGTGGTATATTGTAGATTAATATTGAGGTGAATTAACAATGGATGGGCAAAAGTCACAAAGTAAGAGATGAGATTAGGTTGTCATTCTTAAGATGAAAAGTAATGAGGAAGCATTAAAGGACTTAGATTTATACATATGCGATAAGAAACAAAAGTAACATGGAGTTCGGTAGCAGACCTCAGTAACGATAAATCAAAGTAAGAGTTATGGCAGTAAAGTCATACAGATGGATAAACGGATCTATGACAAAAGGTAGCAACAATTGCGAGATTGGAAGAATTCCGACCACAAGTCGTGGTGTGAGAAAGAGGCCTAAAAGGGGGAATATCCTGACCTTTGGAATTATTCACAGAACAGTTTCCTAGATGGAAAGGAGAGTACTTAACTATTCGGAAGACATAAGTCATGAAAATGATAAGTGCATCAGTCAACATTCGAGGACGAATGTTCCAAAGGGGGGAATGATATTACACCCCATATTTTCATATATGGAAGTACGCCATAAGTAAATTGATGAAAGCTCGGAAAATGAGATGTTATATCCCGCATTTTCATATGTTAAAAGTTAATCGACGTAAGTTCGGGAATGAGATTATTTTGGAGATTATAAGCATTATGCTATTTCAAATAAGTGATGAGTAAATTCGTGAAGGTGAGAGGGTAAGCAAATCGAAAAAAATAAATTTTGTCGAAGTTTGATATTTTGGAATAAAATATGGCCCGAGCTAAAATACCCGATATTTATGGACTAGTGCCATACAAGGTGCCACATGACCTCGATAGGAGGGTATATATAAAGTGCGTTAAAAGTGGGTAGTATTTTAAGTAAGTTGGGATAATTCTTAATTATGCGGGTAATTGGTTAATTATTAATTAGTGGGAGATTAACTAGTTAATTAAGGATTAGTGGATAATTAATTAAGATGTTGAGATAAGGCCTAACAAGCCAAAACGTGGCAGCCCTTTCTTTCATTTAGTGACTCTTACCTTATAATTGAAAGGTGCCACAATTGAGTAAGATTAAGGCTTAGTCATTACTATGTGGGCTCCACTCCATTTAATGCATAAAACCCCTCTAATTCAAAGAGAGGTCTTACATACAAGTATTAGAAAACGTTCAGGAGGTATTCAACCAAATTTTACACAAAACACTTTTCGTTTGAAGGAAAAACCATTGAATTCTCATCTTTCAATCTATCCTCTTTACTCATCTTTTTCTTCCCACCTTTAATCTATCTAATACTAAATCAAATCAACTCTATATTCTTTAAAATCCAAAATCTTCCACCAGCACCATTCCAATGGCCATTAATAGGAAACATACCAACTTTTATAGGCAAAAATCCCCATATCAAATATGTATAATATAGTAAGGCAGTACATTATAATATAGTACTCTTTCTATTAGAAAGTTACTAGAGTATATCTTGAAAGAACATCATACGGATTTTCCCCTACTTCGATCCGCCTTTATGTGTCGTCGCAATCAACGGGTGTTAAAGGGATTTTCAAGAGAATCGGTTCAGGTATGTTAAGGCTATCCCTTCTCTCCTTTTGGCATGATCTATACGCCACAAACAAAATGAGTAAATGCACAACTTCCATAAATGACTTTATTCATAGAAGTATTAGAGGTGCCTATGTTCTTGAATTCCTATATGTCTTATTATTTCATCGTCTGTTCATGGGCCTCAGAAATTACATAAGTTGATAAAGTTCATTTCATGATATTAATCAGAGGTGTAATGGTCTTATGATGTTCCGAGAGATTTTATTGACGTACTTCTCATGTATTGCATTCATTTATACATGTACATTGACCCATGACCAGACGACATTATATACGCGGATATATATGTATATGGGATATGAGAAAAGGTTACAGCGTTATATACGCACCACCACCTGATCAGCTGGTATACGTTGATGATTTTGCCCACAGTGGCCGAAATTATATGATGGGATGCCCTCAGAGGCCTGATGATGTTATGAAATATGTACCTATGCATGACATGACATTCATACGCATATGCATGACACTATAAGTATTTCATAATTTACAAAGTTATCTAGGCTTAAAGGTTGAGTCATTTACTTTATATTTCTTCCATGTCTGTTATGTACTTATTTATGTGCCTTATATACTCGGTACATTATTCGTACTAACGTCCCTTTTGCCTGGGGACGCTATATTTCATGCCCGCAGGTCCCGATAGACAGGTCGAGAATCCTCCAAGTAGGCTATCAGCTCAGCGGAAGGTGTTGGTGCGCTCTATTTGCTCTGGAGTTGCTTGTTTGGTTAGTATGATTTAGATGTGTATTGTTTCGTATGTCGGGACTCTGTCCCGACTTTTATGAAAATTATGTATTTTTAGAGGCTTGTAGACAGATGTCATGTACGTAAAAGATTGTATGGCCTTGTCGGCCTATGTTTAGTGTACGAGTGGTTATTTTGGTCTTATAGGCCCATATGTCTTACGCATAAAGTTGGTACCGTCTCATTTACCTATGATAGCATGATACGAAAAGATACGTTATGTTGGTACTCGGTTGAGTAAGGTACCGGGTGCCCGTCACGATCCATCGGTTTGGGTCGTGACAGTAGACTAGACAGTCATGTATAGTTGGATAGTATGTGGCCTTGTCGGCTCGCCCCACCTTATTTCGTATATATATATATATATATATATATATATATATATATATATATATATATGTCTTTTGGGCATGTTTTCCCACATATGTTGTTCATATGAATCGGTAGTTTATTTCCAGACGTTATGTATGACCTACACTTATTTCATGTTTATATCTTAGAAAAATGCTTAGGGGTGTTCGATAGGTAGATATCGGGCACTCGTCCCGGCCCATCGGTTTGTGTCGTGACAATTCTCGTGTTAAAAATGTTAGATTTTCCCATGCATTCATGACTTACTGCTACTTGCCTTAAATGACTTACTTGTACCCTTAGTTATCATTTATTTGAATTGTCTTGCTGTTTAGTATTAATTGTAGTGGATTAATTTGAGACGAGATTCCCTTTCTGTTTCTGCTTCATATCCTTTACTCGTAGAGGACTCTTGTGATTTAAGTTGTTAAATTAAATGCACTTATTGATTTATTCATACTGTAGGGTGGGATCAGGTTGCGCGCCGCAACATGTGAAATAAGAGTTGATTGATATGGCGAAATAAGGGTGAATTTATATTGATACTGATAGCATCCTAGGAATCTCAAATTTATTCAAGGACAATAATGAAGCTTTGGAATCTCAAAGATGGCCTTTAACAAGATGTCAAGCTAAAGAGTTGAAATACAAGGTCATTAGACTTCAAGTGCAAATAAAAAAGTTGTTAATTGGGATGGAGAGCTCAAGGATAAAAGGATATGAGTTGTCTAGGTATTATAATTATTTTATAGTCCAAATTCATGTCCAAGAAAAGGTGGATTAGATCCCAAGAGACATCCTCTGAAGAAGGTCCAAATCAGTTCACTATTGGACCTATTTGGCACCTACAAATATGTCCAAACTTGCAGCCAAATAAGTCCTGCATGAAGCCACATTTTTATAACATAAAAAGGACTTACTTTCTTCCCAAGAAAGGTTCAATAGGCGTGATAGATTTTTTTGTAACATAATAAGGACTTACTTTCTTCCCAAAAAACAAATATCTTTAATTTTTTGTTGTTTTTTTGTTTCTTTATTTTTTTTTAGCTTCCACACGTTTCTTGATTTTTTTAGTAATTTTTGGACCCCTATCGTGTTGTTATCAGATACGGTGGGATCGGGTTGCGCGCCGCAATAGGTGAAATAAGGGTGGATTGATACGGTGAAATAAGGATAAATTATGATATTGATTCTAATTATATGGTGGGATCGGGTTGCGTGCCGTAACATTTATTTATTTATTATTATTGATATTATTATTGTGGAATAAGGGAGGATTGAGTTATACGGTGAGATTGGGTTGCGCGCCGCAACAGTCTATGTGTTTTTGTTTCCTTATTGTGTTATGTTGGCTTCAGTATTTTCATACGAGACTCTAAGGTTTGGTATTTCTGGCATTTACTAGTTTTCCTTCAGATATTGAGATACTTTCATGTATTAACTATTTTAATTCGTTCCCGCATTTTTTTTCCTGCCATTATTTTATACTGCGTAGATGTACTCATACTACACTCCGCACTTCTTGTGCAGATTTTGGAGTCAGTCCTAGTGGCGGTTCATAGATTGCTCGGGTCGGCTATTGAGTGGAGACTTAAGGTACTGCTCGACGTCCGCATCCCCTAAAGTCCCCTTCTTTTTTATCATAGCTGTTAACTTTCTCTCAGACAACTTTATTTTATTCAGACCTTTATTTGTACTAATCTAATAGCTCGTGCACTTGTGACACCGAATTAGGGATTGTATTAGATGTATCAGTTATTATGGTTTTTCCGTGCTTTAACTCAGCTTTATTGCAGTTATTTCAGCTTCTTTATCATCATTTAATCTGAACTGTTAAAAATGTATAAATTATTCTAACATTGGTTTGCCTAGCAAGTGAAACGTTTGGCGCCATCACGGCCCCGAGGGTGGGAGTTCCGGATTGTGACAAGTTGGTATCAGAGCATTAGGTTTCCTAGGTCTCACGAGTCACGAGCAGGCTTAGTAGAGTCTGGAGGATCGGTACAGAGACGTCTGTACTTATCTTCCAGAGGCTATGTAGTTTAGGAACAATGTCACTTCTATTCTTCTCTATCGTGCGATTTGATTCTATAATTGACAATTGAACTCTTCTATTCTTGCTCTCTCGCAGATGGTGAGAACACATACGACATCTACAACTGGACAGTAGCCGGAGCCCCCTGTGGCAGCTCCTATGAAGGGCAGAGGTCGAGGCCGAGGCAGAGCTCCGCCTAGAGCTTAAGCAGCAGTGCCAGTAGTGGAGCCTCAGATAGACATTGATGAGGAGGTTCCATCTCAGACTGTACCTGTTGGACCAGCTCATGTCCCGGCGGGGTTCATCGCCACTCCAGTGCTTCAGGACGCTCTAGTCCGTTTGGTGGGCCTTATGGAGAGTGTGGCCCAGGTCGGAAATATTTCCGGTGGCACCAGCCGTCTCTCAGGCTGGGGGAGGAGCATAGACTCCCGCTACTCACACTCTGAAGAAGATGGCTCCCTAGTATCAGACTCCAGCAGTCCCGCCAGTTAGGGTAATTCAGCCGGTTGCTGCGGCACAGGCCGGTGATAGGCCTGCCATGTCTTTTGAGGCTTGATTGAGATTGGATAAGTTTACTAAGCTCTTTCCATTTCACTTCAGTGGTGCACCTTCTGAGGACCCATAGGATTATCTTGATCGCTGCCATGAGGTGCTGCAGAACATGGGTATAGTTGAGACCAATGGGGTCGATTTTGCTGTGTTTCAGATGACGGGTTCCGCCAAGAGGTGGTGGAGAGATTATATGTTGACCAGAACACCCGGGTCACCTTCACTTACTTGGGATCAGTTCTCTCAGCTATTTCTAGAGAAGTTCCTCCCTATCACACTAAGGGAGGATTACCGCAGGTAGTTTGAGCATCTCTAGCAGGGCAGTATGGCTGTTACTCAGTATGAGACTCGATTTGTGGACTAAGCTCGCCATGCTACTATCCTGCTTCCTACTGAGAAGGAGCGGGTGAGGAGATTTATTGATGGGCTCACTTATGCTCTCAGGCTTCAGATGGCCAAGGAGACAGGGAGTGATATTTCCTTCCAGACGGCCGTTGGTATTGCCAAACGTATCGAGTTGGTTCATGCTCATGAGAGGGGGCCGGTATAAGATAAGAGGCCCCGTCATTCCAGTGGTTTCAGCGGTGCCTCATCTGGAGGCAGGGGTGCTTTTGGTAAAGGCCATCCCCCAAGCCATTTCATTCCGCGCTTCAAGCATCCCACAATGCTTTTGGTGGTCGTGGTCCTTATGTGTCTTATCCTAGGCAGCCAGCCTATAGTGCACCATTTGCTCTTATCAGTACGCCTCCAACACAGAGCTATCACCATGGTTATCTGGCCCGTTCGGGTCGGCTTCAGTTCCAGCATCCACGACATCAGGATGGGTGTTTTGTGTGTGGTGCTTTTGGGCACATCCGGAGGTCATGTCCGAGGTTATTGGGTGGCATGCCACAACAGAGTTCTCGTGCCATGGTTCCTGCACTAATTTCTCCACCGCTCGCTCAGCCAGCCCGGGGCAGGGGTCACGTAGCCAGAGGTAGGGGTCAGGCCATTAGAGGTAGAGGTAAGGCCGTTAGAGATGGAGGCCGGCCAGCTAGAGGTCATCCCAAAGATGTAGTTTCTATTGGGAGTCTTGAGACTAGCGTAGATCTTCTAATTCTTGATATGGTAGATTTTGATGTCATCCTGGGTATGGATTGGCTATCACCTTATCATGCTATATTGGATTGTCACGCCAAGACGGTGACCTTAGCCTTGCCGGGGTTGCCTCGATTAGAGTGGAGGGCGACTCCTGGCCATTCTACTAGCATAGTTATCTTTCATGTGAAGGCACGCCGTATGGTCGAGAAGGGGTGTCTAACTTATTTGGCTTATGTTCGCGATTCTAGTGCGGAAGTTCCTTCCATGAATTCACTACCAGTCGTTCGTGAGTTTCCAGAGGTGTTTCATGAAGATCTGCTGGGGATGCCATCCGACAGAGATATTGACTTTTGTATTGAATTGGCTCTGGGCACTTAGCCCATTTCTATTCCACCATACCGTATGGCCCTGCCATAGTTGAAAGAATTGAAGGAGCAGTTGTAAGATTTGCTTGATAAGGGCTTCATTAGACCTAGTCTCTCGCTCCGGGGTGCGCCCTTGTTGTCCGTGAAGAAAAAAGATGGATCGATAAGGATGTGCATAGATTATTGGCAATTGAACAAAGTCACCATCAAGAACAAGTATCCATTGCCGAGTATTAATGACTTATTTGATCAGCTTTAGGGTTCCAAGGTAATTATGGAGATTGATTTGAGGTCTGGGTACTACCATCAGTTGAAGATTAGGGCATCCGATGTCCCTAAGATAGCTTTTCGGACTCGGTATGGGCATTATGAGTTTTTAGTGATGTCATTTAGGCTGACGAATGCCCCTGCAACATTTATGGATTTGATGAACCGTGTGTTCAAGCCCTACTTAGATTCCTTTGTGATTGTATTTATTGATGATATCTTGATCTACTCCCGCAATCGAGAGGAGCACGAGCAGCATCTTCGGATTGTACTTCACACTCTGAGAGACAACCAGTTATATGCCAAGTTTTCAAAGTGCGAGTTTTTGTTAGGCTCAGTCGCTTTCTTGGGGTACTTTGTATCTGTAAAAGGCATAAAATGGTGGATCCTAAGAAGACTGAGACAGTTCGGAACTATCCTAGACCCACTTCAGCTATAGAGATCCAGAGTTTCCTAGGTTTGGCGGGTTATTACCGCCGGTTGGTGGAGGGATTTTTATCTATATCATCCCCATTGACTAGATTGACCTAGAAGTGTGCCCCGTTCAGATGGTCAGACGAGTGTGAGTTGAGCTTTCAGAAGCTCAAAACTGCTTTGACTACGACACCAGTGTTGGTGTTGCCCACAGGTTCAGGATCTTACACGGTGTATTGTGATGCATCTCGTGTTGGGCTCGGTGCAATATTGATGCAGGATGTCAGGGTGATCGCATATACGTCGCAATAGTTGAAGGTTCATGAGAAGAATTACCCTGTTCATGACATAGAGTTGGCAACCATTGTTCATGCGTTGAAAATTTGGAGGCATTATCTTTATGGTGTGTCGTGCGAGGCATTCACGGATCATCGGAGTCTATAGTATTTGTTCAGGCCAAAGGATCTCAACCACATCCGCGAGATCGTCCGTCTTCACGGTGTGCCCATGTCTATCATTTCTGATTGAGGTACGCACTTCACCTCGCACTTTTGGAGGGCAATACAGCGCGAGTTGGGCACGCAGGTTGAGTTGAGCACATCATTTAATCCCCAGACGGACGAACAGTCAGAGTGCACTATTTAGATATTGGATGACATGCTTCACGCTTGTGTTATGGATTTTGGGGGTTTTTGGGATCAGTTCTTGCCACTTGCAAAGTTTGCCTACAACAACAGCTATCAGTCGAGCATTCAGATGGCTCCCTATGAGGCATTATATGGGAGGCGGTGCCGTTCACCAGTTGGATGGTTTGAGCCGTGGAAGGCTCGGTTGTTGGGTACAAATTTGGTATAGGATGCCTTGGATAAGGTCAAGATTATTCAGGATCGACTTCGCACAGCTCAGTCTAGGCAGAAGAGTTATGCCGACCGTAGAGTTCGTGATATTTCATTCATGGTTGGAGAGAGAGCATTGCTTCGGGTTTCACCCATGAAGGGTATGATGAGGTTCGGAAAGAAGAGCAAGTTGAGCCCTAGGTATATCAGGCCCTTTGAGATTCTTGAGTGAGTGGGTGAGGTGGCTTACATGCTCACATTGCTACCTAGTTTATCAATAGTTCATCCGGTGTTCCACGTGTCTATTCTCCAAAAGTATCACGGTGATCCGTCCCATGTGTTATATTTTAACTTAGTCCACTTGGACAAGGATTTGACTTATGAGGAGGAGCCGAGAGCTATTCTAGCCCGGCAGGTCCGACAGTTGAGGTCAAAGAGTTATCCTTCAGTCCGAGTGCAATGGAGAGGCCATCCAATCAAGGCAGCCACTTGGGAGTCCGAGTTGGACATGCAGAGTAGATATCCACACCTTTTCACCAGTCCAGGTACTTTTATATGTCCGTTCGAGGAAGAACGTATGTTTTAGAGGTGGAGAATATGATGACCCGATAGGTCATCTAGAGCTTTAACCCTTAATTATGTGTTTCAAAACACCAAATAGCTCCTTTTAGCCTTTCTCAATTTGCGTGCTCAATCCGTATCTTTTTCCGAAAGATTTTTATATAAAAAATTTAATAAAATATGAATCGGTGCCTTAAAATTCATTTGAGTTGACTTCGGTCAAAGTTTTATGCAAATGGATCCGGACCCATATTTTGACAATCCCGGTGGATCCGTATCGTGATTTGGGACTTGGGCGCATGCCCGAAATCGAATTCGGAGGTCCCTAACTCAAGTTATCGCAATTTGTTAAAAATGTGTGGTTTAAAGGTTTAAGAATTTATAAATTTGACTGAAGTTTGACTTTATCGCTATCGGGTCCAGATTTTGGTTTTGGAGCTTGGTATAGGTTCATTACTGTATTTATGACATTTTTGCAAAATTTGGTGCAAAACGAAGTTGATTTGACGTGATTCGGATGTCCGATAGTTAAAAAGAAAGTTCTTAAGTTTTATTGAAAATTTCATTTGTTTTGGTGTCCGATTCGTAGTTCTAGGTGTTATTTTGGTATTTTGATCGCGTGATCGAGTTCCTATAGTGTTTTTGGACTTGTGTGGATATTTAGTTTGGATCCCCGAGTGCTCGGGTGAGTTTCAAATAGGCTACGGAAGTTTTGAAGCTTAGAAATTATGGTTTTCCTTAGCTTCTGTTGTCATCTGGTGTTTTCTTCTTCGTGATCGCGAAGGTACTCCCGCGATCGCGAAGAGTAAGCTGGGCTAGGGGTGGAATTTAATCTCCGCGAACGCGAAGGGCTGGACGCGAACGCGAAGTAAATGAGGGGTTTCCCTTCGCAAATGCGGACTCGCGAACGCGTAGTAATGAGGACCTGGGAGGGGGAAGCCATCATTACTCTACGCGAACGCAAAGGCCTGGGGGATCAGCCTTCGCGAATGCATGAGTAAACTCGCGAACGCGTAGGCCTTTTGGGTTGATGTGGTTCGCGATCGCGGCAGGCCCTTCGCGAACGCGAAGAAGGCCTGACGCCCAGTCATTTAAACATTTCAAAAACGAGATTTCACCTATTTTTCACAAACTTTCCATTATAGCTCGGCCTAGAGGCGATTTTGAAGAGAACACTCATCACCAATTCATAGGTTTGTACACTTTAATTCATTTTCTTCCATTTTCTAACATCACCCTTTTAATTTCTAGCCTTAATCTTTGTTCTTCCATGGTAGAAAACTAGGGATTTGGGAAGAATTGGGGTTTATTTTCAAATTCGGGATTTAGACCTCAATTTGGGGTCGGATTTCAAAACTAATGACATAATTGAGCTCGGGGGTGAATGGGTAAACGGGTTTTTGTCCGAATCTCGGGTTTTGACCAAGCGAGCCCGGGGTTGGATTTTTCTTTTTTGACCTTTTGGGAATAATGTAAAAATCCCAACTTTATGTATTGTAATTGATTCCCTTAGCATTATTTGACGTTATCGAGTCGATTGTGGTTAGATACGATTGGTTTGGAGGTGGATACTAGAGGAAAGGCCCTGGTAGAGCTCTGAGTTGACTGTGGAGTAAGGTAAGTGTTGGGTTTAACCTTGATTTGAGGGAATTAGGAACCCTTGAACTATGTGCTATGTGAAATTCATGTGTTGTAGCGTATATGCGAGGTGACGAGTGCTTATACGCCGCCGAATTACTTGTTTCCCTGATTTTTCGCATTTCATTAATTATTTCCTTTCATGCCTTAACTGTTACGTGTTTTAAATTCTTCCCATTCCTTTAATTGATACTTGTCACTTATTATTCTCGTGTTAAAAATGTTAGATTTTCCCGTGCATTCATAACTTACTTGTACCCTTAGTTGTTATTTATATGAATTGTCCTGCTGTTTAGTATTCATTGTAGTGGATTCTTAATTTCATACGAGTTTCCCTTTCTGTTTCTGCTTCATATCCATTACTCGTAGAGGACTCTTGATATTTAAGTTGTTATATTAAATGCACTTATTGATTTATTCATACTGTACGGTGGGATCGGATTGCGCACCGCAATAAGTGAAATAAGGATGGATTGATATAGCGAAATAAGGGTGAATTTATATTGATACGGTAGGATCGGGTTGCACGCCGCAATAGGTGAAATAAGGGTGGATTGATACAGTGAAATAAGGGTGAATTATGATATTGATTCTGATTATATGGTGGGATCGGGTCGCGCGCCGCAACAGTCTATGTGTTTCTGTTTCCTTATCGTGTTGTGTTGGTTTCGGTATATTCATACAAGACTCTAAGGATTGGTATTTCTGGCATTTACTGGGTTTCTTTTGGAGATTGAGATACTTTCATGTATTAACTGTTTTAATTCGTTCCCGCATTTTCTGTCCTGCCATTATTTTATACTGTGTACATGTTATTGTAAGTGACTACCTTAGCCTCGTCACTACTTCGTCGAGGTTAGGCTCGACACTTACATAGTATATGGGATTGGTTGTACTCATACTATACTCTGCACTTCTTGTGCAGATTTTGGAGTCGGTCCCAGCGTCAGTTCATAGATTGCTCGGGTCGGCTATTGAGTGGAGACTTAAGGTATAGCTGCTCGGCGTCCGCAGCCCCTAAAGTCCCCTTCTTCTTTATCTTAGCTGTGTACTTTCCCTCAAACAATTTATTTTATTCAGACCTTTATTTGTACTAATCTAGTAGCTCATGCACTTGTGACATCGGATTCAGGATTGTATTAGATGTATCAGTTATTATGGTTTTTCTGTACCTTGCCTCAGCTTTATTGCAGTTATTTCAGCTTCTTTATCATCATTTAATCTAAATTGTTAAAAATGGATAAATTATTCTCACGTTGGCTTGCCTAGAAAGTGCAATGTTAGGCGCCATCATAGTCCCGAGGGTGGGATTTTCGGATCGTGACACTTTACCTTCCTAAAGATATAAAGACATGAAGACCACTAAAAAGTTATGCTATAAATTTTGGCTATTTATTTTTAAAAGAAATTATCAAATGATATTCACTCTAACGATGTTTTCAATTATCAAATTTGCACTATCATGGTTCATTATTTGAGTTAAGCTCAATCTTCATATATCTATTGATGAATAAATATTTTATCTTCTCTAACTTCGAAGGTTCCGTTAACCTGATTCACTACGAGGAATGAGTCGCGTTTGGCCTCGATCACCTCCGCTCCTAAGCCTTTGGCTAGTTCGAGACCTGCAATCATGGCCTCATATTCAGCCTCATTGTTAGTAAATTTCACAATTTTAATAGATTGTCTAACCACGTTGCCTGTGGGTGGTTTTAGTACGATGCCGAGCCCGGACCCTTTTGCGTTCGAGGCACCGTCCGTGAAGAGGGTCCAGATTCATGAAGACATAACCAAATTTATCAATAGTTCTCTTTCGACTTTGGGTACTAGGGCCGGTGTGAAGTCAACTACGAAGTCTGCCAAAATTTAAGACTTAATTGCTATTCGGGGTCGATATTCGATATCATACCCGCTGATTTCTATGGCCCATTTGGCCAATCGTCCCGAAAGCTTGGATTTATGCAAAACATTTCGAAGTGGATATGTTGTCACAACACATATGGGGTGACATTGAAAGTTTGGTTTTAGTTTCCTAGAGGCGCTTATTAAAGCGAGCGCCAATTTTTCAAGGTTGGGATATCTAGTTTCGGCCTCTCCTAAGGTCCGACTGACATAATAAATGGGAAATTACGTACCTCATTCTTCCTGGACTAGGACTCCACTTACCGCTACCTCCGATACTGCCAAATATAAGTAAAGTTGTTCATCTGCCCTTGGTGTATGAAGCAACGGTGGGCTCGATAAGTACTGTTTGAGCTCTTCCAAGGCCTGCTGACATTCCGAGGTCCATGTGAAATTATTTTTCTTCTTTAGCAACAAAACAAATCGATGGCCTTTATCGAAGGACCTCAAAATGAATCACCCCAGGGCGGCCATGCATCCGGTTAACCTCTGCATGACCTTTACGCTGTCTACCACTGTGATGTCATCGATGGCTTTGATCTTATCGGGGTTGATCTCGATTCCTCGGTTAGATACCATGAACCCGAGAAATTTGCCTGACCCGACCTCGAATGCACATTTTTCTGGGTTTAGTTTCATGTTGTATTTATTCAATATTCTGAGACTTTTCTGTAAGTGCTTTAAATGGTCCTCTGCTCGCAGGGACTTAACTAGCATGTCATCAATGTAAACTTCCATAGATTTTCCTATTTGTTCTTCGAACATCCAATTTACTAGGCGTTGATAAGTGGTACTGGCATTTTTTAATCTGAATGGCATTACATTGTAGCAGGCTCATTTGTATTTGATTGTACCCGGAATAGGCATCGAGAAAATTGAGGATCTCGTGGCCAGCCATGGCATCGATCATGCGATCGATATTAGGCAAAGGAAAAGAATCTGTGGGGCATGCTTTATTTAGATCCTTGTAATCTACACACATTCTAAGTTTGTTCCCTTTTTTAGGAACTACTACTACGTTTGCTAACCATTCGGGGTATTTTACTTCACGGATCGACCCTACTTTAAGAAGCTTGGTTACCTCATTTTTGACGAAAGCATGTTTGACCTCGGACTGGGGTCTTCCTTTTTGTTTTACCGGATGGAACTTCAGATCCAAGCTTAGTCTATGGGTGGTGATTTCTGGTGGGATCCCTGTTATGTCAAGATGGGACCAAGCGAAATAATCTATGTTAGCTTTAAGAAATTGAATAAGCTTTTTCCTGAGTTCGGGATTTAACCCTGTGCCCAGGTATACCTTTCGTTTTGGCAATTGTTTGATTAGTGTGATTTGCTCAAGTTCTTCGACCATTGATTTGGTAGCACCGGAATCATCGGGGATCCCATTATCATCATCTTCGTCAGACTCTTGCTTTTCTAGTTGGGTCGAGGCTGGCGTTTGTGATTGCTATTTGGTCTCCTCCTTCGAATTTGACCCTTTTGTCTATGAGAGTGACGATATCGGAATCACTTCATTGACGGCAAACATTTCCTTTGCGGCGGTTTTGCTCCCCGTAGATTGTTTTGATTCCTTCTGGTGTTGGGAATTTTAGAACCCGGTGAAGGGTCGAGGGTACTGCTCTCATGTTGTGGATCCATGGTCTTCCGAATAGGGCATTATACCTTATGTCGCCCTCGATCATGTGGAATTTCATTTCTTGGATGGTCCCGACGACGTTTACTGGCAAAGTTATCTCGCCTTTAGTAGTTTCACATGCCATGTTGAATCCATTTAGTACTAGGGCCGCGGGCACGACCTGTTCTGCATACCGAGTTGCTCTACGACATTTGATCGAATGATGTTGGCCGAACTACCTGGATCAATTAACACACGCTTAACTTGAGTTTTATTCATGAGTACAGATATTACCAGTGCATCATTATGGGGTTGCATGATTCCCTCTGCGTCTTCGTCGTTGAAGGACAAAGTTCCTTTCGGTATGTAATCCTGAGCTCGAGATCGCTTCTCCCTTACGATCGAGACTTTAGTGCGTTTAAACACTGGTCCTTGGGGAACACCGATCCCTCCGATAATCATGTGAATAATATGTTGCGGTTCTTCTTACTCGTTTTGTCTATTGAACTCTCTATTTTTGAAGTGATTCTTGGCCCGATAACTTAAAAATTCCCGAAGGTGCCCTTCATTGAATAACCGGGCTACTTCCTCTCTCAATTGCATGTAATCTTTCATTATGTGGCCATGGGTGCCATGCTACTTGCATACTTGATTGGTATTTCTTTGGGCTGGATTGGTCTGTAGAGGTCGAGGCCATTTAGTATCTTTGATGCGTCCGATAGCCGATACGATGGCGGATGCATCAACATTGAAGTTATAATCTGACAATCGCCGTGCTTCCTTAGGTCCGGTGTGCCTGTCGAAACCATTCTTGCTGATCAACCCTCGAGTGCCTTGGCCTCGTTCGCTTCTCCTCTCACCTTGTATGGATTTGCGCCCATGTCCGTTGCCCCTACGATCTCTATTATATGGCTGGTTGCGATCTCTATTCATCCTCGGTTCTCGATCGATGTCTCTTTTGGTAGCGAAACCAAAAGGAGCCCCCAGCTGGTCATCTTCGACTCTAATCTTTGATTGATATTGATTATGTATATTGGCCCAGGTAACAGTCGAGTACTCAATCAAATTCTGCTTCAACTGTTGTGAAGCCACTGAGCATCGTTCGTTTAGCCCTTGAGTGAAAGCTTGAACGGCCCAATCGTCTATGACTGATGGTAGATCCATTCGTTCCATTTGGAAACGAGATACAAACTCTCTTAGCATCTCGTTCTCTTTTTGCTTTACCTTGAAGACGTCCGACTTCCTAGTCTCGACCTTTACAGATGCTTGTGCTTTTACAAAAGAATCTGCAAGCACGACAAAAGAATCGATAGAGTTAGGTGGTAAATTATGATACCATATTATTGCTCCCTTTGATAGGGTTTCCCCGAATTTCTATAGTAATGCAGATTCGATCTCTTCATCCACTAGATCATTCCCTTTAATGGCACACGTGTAAGAGGTGACATGCTCGTTGGGGTCGGTCATTCCATTATACTTAGGAATCTTGGGCATGCAGAACTTCTTGGGGATCGGTTTGGGAGCTGCGCTGGGGGGGGGGGAAGGCTTTTGTACGAATTTTTTGGAATCCAAACTCTTCAGTATTGGTAGCGCCCCCGGGATCTGATCAACCCTGGAGTTATAGGTTTCCACTTTCTTGTCATTTGCTTCAATCATCTTTTTCCCTAACTATATCCGTTTTGTCAGTTCCTCGATCATCTTTATAATTTCGGGGTTTATCCCCGATTCTTGTTCATTCGACCTTACCACAGCTGGCCCCATTCTGTGGGTGACTTCTTGGGGTGGACCGGGCTCGGCCCTGCTCGGTGCCTGGGTTTGGCTCTGCAACTGAGGTATAGCCACCTGTTGAGCTTGCAGCATTTCGAAGATCATACGCAGGATGATCCTGTCTTCTCCAATATTTTGGGTATTTCGAACTGTAGATCAGATTCCATCATGGATGCTATTTTTGGGACCAGAATGTTCGCTTCGATGACCACATGCAAATTAACAACAATCGTATCCACTGCCCGAATTTCAACGGGGTCAGCGGGTGGCCTTTCATCCCCGGGCTTCTCGTTGTTATTTTGTCTTTCCCAGCACCAATACACAACCCACATTATGTCTACGGAGCCTCTATGGATAAAGAAGAGTACAATGATAATGCCGGCAACAAGGCCCCGGCTATACCTCAAACAGAATACACAAGGTACAAAAGATACATGACCCCGGAATGAAGTGGGGCTCACCAAGTCAGTTGGGAAGAAGGTGCACTGCTATCACTGATCAATGTCTCCTGCTGTGGAACCGCCTGCATCCATTGAAAGATGCAGCGCCCCCGGCAAAAGGGACGTTAGTACTGTCGAATAGCACTAGTATGTATAACTAAACACCCTCTCAATAGAATGACAAATAATACAACAAGATTATCATGATATCAAAGGAAGCTTTAATCAACATCAAACCTTAATTTAGGATCAAGACACTGTTCAAATAGATTTCCATATCTCACATTGGGAGATTTTTAATATCGATATACCATTGTCCACAATACCATTATTCACAATAGTATTATTCACAATACAATTATTCACAAAACCAGTACCCCCGTACTCTTAGCACGGAGTCCGATCACGACCCGATCGGCTAGACTATCCATTAGGGACATCAACCACAATTACCATCAATACTAATACCACCGTAAATTTTGTACGGAGTCCGATCACGACCCGATTGGTTAGGCCGTCTTATTTGAAGACATCAACCAAAATCTCAATTTCAATTACAATTTCCAGCACAATCACCACCATGTGTGCGGCATGGTGTCCGATCATGACCCGATCGGCTAGGCTGTCTTATTCGAGACATCAACCCTTTTATATCAATCAATCTTATCCCAATTAAGAGGAATAATTTTATCACATCAATCTCATCCCAAATAAGGGGAATAATTCACAAAAATAACATAGGTACAAATGTATTTACCTCATCATCTTCCACATTGTATAAATCTCCACTAGTATTTTCAACCAATAATAACAACAATATTTCCTTGGCTCTTTTGGCCATTCACAAGATTCTTTATTCAAGGCACGGTGGCCATATTTGTTATTCCACACTTTTATTTCTTCTCTTTCATGTATCATCATCATAAATATCAACATACATATAATATTCCGGAAATAACAACTTTAAGGTCATTTGAAATGACCAATTTAAGCACTATAGATTTCTTTCCGAGAAGTGGAGTAAAACGATTGGCAATTGATGCGCAAGTTTAAATCATCAACAAATAACACACCATTTATTCTTGACACATTTTCCCCCACAAGGGGCAATACACAATTTCCACTCACGAATATGTAAGAATGCAAAACACATTGGAAATACTCACAAAGCATAGTATTTGTTAAAACAACCACTTATGGCATGACTTGAGTACGAAAGCTTTTAGGCAATTCTATTTTCGAAGTCATTTTAAAACATTTGATTCGAGACTCATTTCATAACCTTTCTCACATCATTTCATTTCATTGGCACTAATGGCCTTAATTATAAGATCATTCTTGGCACGTTGGCCATATTCAGTGTTTCATGCTCACCTTATCAATTTCAAATATCATTATCATCATCAACAACAAATACAATTCAAATCAAGGTTTGTAGTACACATGTGAGCAATTTAGAGTCTAAGGCACATAGAGATATTTCACAAAATTTGACATATTAGCCTTCATTTGAACTTGACTTAAAGTCGAAACATTATTAATACACAACCCATATTTTAACACATCCTCAATAGGTAACATAACATGAATAAAGAATTTGGGATGCTTGTTGAACATATATCTTGCAACCCGATCTTACTTGGAATAGCCAGTTTCATAATGAATCACTTGGGACTTACATAATTTACATGAATATCATGGGATTCAATTCTAAGAGAAGAGTTTAGCCAACATACCTTTATGG
Source organism: Nicotiana tomentosiformis (assembly GCF_000390325.3). Taxonomy (NCBI): domain Eukaryota; kingdom Viridiplantae; phylum Streptophyta; class Magnoliopsida; order Solanales; family Solanaceae; genus Nicotiana; species Nicotiana tomentosiformis. The sequence continues at coordinate 53,340,622 of NC_090819.1, read as the reverse complement.
AGCTCTTTAGTGATATTAAAACCACCAACTACTCTTACAACTTCAATCTACATCAACATAATTCAATGGGACCAACATTAGTAACATATTCCATAATTTAGGCCATTTTATCAAACACCTAGTAGGCATGAATCTCTACATCTCTTAACCATAGAATTAGTTCATCCAACTACTACCATTTACCAACAATTTATCCCACCATCATTCTTAAACAATCCATAACTCCAAACATCACATACATGACCATCCATCCACCCTCAACTAACAAAAATCCATCAAGTAATCATCTTTCAATCTCTACAATGGTTATGTATTTAACTTGGGAACTTATGGCTTTCAATCACCATACCATAAGTTCCAATACTTAATTCATACTCATATTCTTATAATATATCCATACATGTAAGTCTAAGGGTGTAGGATTACCTTTTGGAAGAACTCTTGCAAAAACCCTCCTTTGAGTTCTTGAAGAAATTTCTTGAAGATCTATGTATTTTATGGATGATTGAGTTAGTTTTAGGGTGGAATTGATGGAATGAAACAACAAATTAGTAGGGATTACTCACCTTGAAGATGGGGGGAGTTAGAGGTCTTGAGAGAATGGAGGAAAACCCCAAAGTTCGGTCAAGAAAAATGGGATAAAATGAACCCCGAATGAGTATATATAGCGTTTCGGGCATCACAGGCAGCGTGGGGCGCTACCTATGGCCCAATTCCTAGAACCTCAAAAATCCCAGCGCCAGGGCTAGCGTACCCTGGGCGCTGGCGATGGGAAATCATTTCTATTTCACCTGAAAATGGGCATAACTCTCACATACGATGTCCAAATTCGATGATTCTTTTTGCTACGGCTCCGTAATTTCAATATGGATCTAATTCTTCAATAAAAACTGAATTTGGAGCTCGTTTGCTAAATGTGATACCACATATACGCGAAGCAACGACGTCATTGAAACACTATTGATGTCAAAATAATGCGGTTCTACCCTATAGGTCTCCTTTGATACTCGAATATGTTATTCCCAAATACCGTTGTCGCACTTTAAAATATTAAATCATTAGAAAATTTTTAACGGGGCCTTAAATCTAGTGTGTTACAAAGTATGCCAGTTCACATATTATCAGTCCTTGATCCACCAAACAGCATCCTGAGGCATCTACATAAGACTTTTGCTAGGTTCGTTTGGAGCACAAAGGAAGAAGGGAGAAGCAGACACTGGGCTTCATGGCAAAATCTTTGCCTTCCTAAAGAGGAAGGGGGGCTAGATTTTAGGTCCTTAAATGATGTCTCAAGGGTACTGTTTGCTAAACTATGGTGGAGGTTTAGGACCACAAAATCTTTGTGGCCTAATTTCATGTGGAATAAGTATTGCAAGAAGGAGCCACTAACTGTGGTGCATTTTAGGGGAGGGTCTCATGTTTGGAGACAAATGCTGAATTCTAGGGAAGAAGTAGAATATGAGATCGTATGGGAATTGAAGAGTGGAACAACTAATATTTGGCATGAAAATTGGACTGGATTGGGTGCACTTTATCATGTATTACCTAAAGACTTTCCAATCAATGAAGGTCTTCAGGAGGTGGCAGAACTGCGGCAAGGGGAAACATGGGATGATCAGCTGCTAGATCAAACTTTCAATGAGGAAATTGCAGAACATATAAGGCTAAATATGCACTATGAAGGCAGTGAGGGTTATTGGGATAAGCCATACTGGATGCCAACTCCTTCAGGCAAGTTCAGTGTTAGCTGTGCTTGGCAAATATTAAGGCACAGGGCAGATCCTAATCAGGAATTCAAGTTAATGTGGATTAAAGGTTTTCCATTCAAGATATCCTTCTTTTTGTGGAGATTGTGGAGGAAGAAAATAGCCACCGATGACATGTGGAGGAGGCAAGGGCAAATGGTGATGTCTAGGTGTTGGTGTTGTCAGCAGCCCGAAAAGGAATCCATTGAGCATATATTTGTCACAAGTCCTACTGCCTCTAAGGTATGGAACTTGTTCATGGGGGCTGCTGGAATTTCTGTGTAATTGATTCACTTGAAGCAGATTATAAGGCATTGGTGGTATGCACAGTGTTATCCGAAATTAAAGCCACTATTTCAAGCAGTACTAGCTATTATCACTTGGGAGTTGTGGAAGAGAAGAAATGCAGGTAAACATGGTGGTTGAATGTCCACAAATAGGGTGATTCATGAGATAAATAGGACATTGCATCAACTGGCAAGGGTGGGGTATGCTTGGATCCCTAATATTCCATTGTTATGGCCAGACATGATTCAATACTTTGAAGGATATAAACCTATATTGATCACTACAAGAGTAACATGGCAGCTTCCTTGTCATGGTTGGTGCAAATGTAATACTGATGGAGCTTCAAGGGGCAATCCTGGACCTAGCTCCCTAGGCTTTTGTGTGAGGGATGATGAAGGTGATGTGGTGTATGCTAGTGCAGTAGACCTGGGAGTGACAACTAATGTGGTGGCTGAAGCTAAGGCTATTCTTCAAGGGTTAGAATATTGTGTGGAGCATGATTTTCACCCTCTCATACTCGAGACTGATTCATTGGCGATGAAGAAGGCAATAGAAGGGGAATGAGATCCTCCTTGGGTAATTGCATAGGATGTGAAGAAAATTATAGAGATGAAGGACAACTTCAATGTGATCTTTCAACATGTGTTCAGAGAAGGCAAATCAGTGGCGGATTTTATAGCTAACATTGTGTTCTATTTTGCAGGTACATCTGAGTTTCATTCATTCTCTGAACTGCCTAGTGCAGGGAGGAGGTTGATCAATCTAGACAAATCTCAATCACCTAACCTTAGGATTAGGATAGCAGAGAGAAGAACCCCAGACTGATGGCTTCACAAGATTGGACTCTGCACAAACTGATATGTCCAAATGCTAAGGAAAATGCTGAACCCATCATATGGTATTTTTGGAGATTGTTGAATCATTTCTCAGTGGTATTAGCATGCTTTCAAGCTCAATCTGAGGATGGTTTAGCAATGTTTTGAATGATGTCTACATTAAAGGTTCTAGTAGGGAAGGATCTGAGCTTACAAGATCACAAAAAGGCACATTCTCAAAGGCTAGCCTTTGCCTTGCAAAGTTTGCTTAAAGCCAGATCATTCCTGGCGTTTGCCTTGTAAAGCCAGCCTAAAGCCAGCTCATGCCTGGCTTTAGCCTTGTAAAGCCTGCCTAAAGCCAGCTCATGCCTGGCTTTTGCCTTGTAAAGCCTGCCTAAAGCCAGCTCACGCCTGGCCTTTGGCCTGCAAAGCCTGCCTAAAGCCAGCTCAAGCCTGGCTTTTGCCTTGCAAAGCCTGCCTAAAGCCAGCGCATGCCTGGCCTTTGCCTTGTAAAGCCTGCCTAAAGCCAGCTCAAGCCTGGCTTTTATCTTGCAAAGCCTGCCTAAAGCCAGGCTCCTCTTCTACATATTAATCTTGATGAGTGAGCACATGATTAATACTTGAACAAAATTAGTCCACTACACATGGAGATCATATAGTAGCGACATTTGGAGGACGATGCGGACTTCAACTCTGCGGTGGAGATGTTTGGAATTCATTTTAGCCTATGGACAATATACCCTGGTGCCTGGTGAGAGCTTGATAGGTGCTGCTTGGTATTTGCCAATGACAATTGGATTCACATACACTAATAGGAGAAGGAAGCATTCAACTTATCATGTTGTAATAGTTAGTTCATTAGATTTTAGCTTTTCTATCCTTTTTAATAGCTAGTAGCTTCATGCAACTTCTATTTTGGTTTGGACATCTTGTAAGCATTGGACCCATTTTGGGATTTTATTTATATATTAGCCATTAGGCAAAAAAAAAAGGAAAAAAAAAATACAACCACAACATAACATAGTTTGTCTTTCCCCAGCACATTACACAACCCACACTATGTCTACGAAGAATCTATAGATAAAGAAGAGTACAATGATAATGCCGGCAACAAGGCCCGGCTATACCTCAAACCGAATACACAAAGTACAAAAGATACATGACCCCGGGATGAAGTGGGGCTCACCAAGTCAGCTGGGAAGAAGGTGTACTGCTATCACTGATCAATATATCCTGCTGTGGAACTACCTGCATCCATTTAAAGATGCAGCACCCCCGGCAAAAGGGACGTTAGTACCGTTGAATAGCACTAGTATGTATAAGTAAATACACTCTCAATTGAATGACAAATAATACAAACAAGATTATCATAATATCAACGAAAGCCTTAATCAACAGTCCTTCAAATGCATAAGGTGGTGAATAGTCCATACTTCGGATAGAAGGCTAGAAGTGCTGGGATTCAGTATCCACGAATGATAGCGGCATCGTCAGTGGCATATTTTTCAGCCTATGGTTTCTAGTTATAGAGAAGTCTAATTAAGAGAATAAAGAAGAGTTAGAGACGATGTGATGTCTCGCTTGATGTTCCAGGAAGACATAAGAAAATCTATAATGCAAGTAAGTTGAAGGAAGGTTGCGAGTAGTATAAATAGATATGTGTAGGTCGCAAGCTAAAGTATGGTAAAGCTACAAGGTTTTAGGAAGACATGAGTAAGGATAAGAAATGGCGAGTGAGAAGGTGACAAGAATGGATAAGTCCTCGGGATTAAGCCCATGAAAACAAGAGAGCTTATGGCTTCTCTAAGTTATAGAAAGCTCAGTATAGCCTGAATGTGATGGATAAAGGATGACGTTTGGGTCTTCGATTGAGTAATGATTTGAAGAAAGAAAAAAAGGATTTCACGGACAGCATAGAATGAAAATACCCCCGTAAGGTAAATCATATTGGGATGCTATGAAATACGGTTATGGAAGTATAATATCTTATCGCCCCCATGAGGATCGGGAAAATCATTTCAAATATTCCTCGATGCAACATGAGCCCTACTGATTATGTAAGTAGTTCTAAGTTATCAGTAGTAGATTGCAAATCAACATTGAGGTGAATCAACAATGGATGGATAAAAGTTACAAAGTATGAGATGAGAATAGGTCATCATTCTTAAGATGAGCAGTGATGAAGAAGTATTAAAGGACGTACATTTATACATATAGGATAAGCAATAAGAGTAAACTGAAGTTTGGTAGCAGACCACAAGTCATGGTGTGAGAAAGAGGCCTAAAAGGGGGAATGCCCTAGCCTTTGGAATTATTCACAGAACAATTGCCTAGATGGCAAAGAGAGTACTAAAGTATTCGGAAGACATAGGTAATGAAAATGATAAGTGTATCAGTCAACATTCGAGGACGAATGTCCCAAAGGGGGGAATGATGTTACACCCCATGTTTTCGTACGTGAAAGTATGCCATAAGTAAATTGATTAAAGCTCAGAAATGAGATGTTACATCCCGCATTTTCGTACATTAAAGTTTCGTCGTAAGTTAATCGACATATGTTCAGGAATGAGATTATTTTGGGATTATAAGTATTATGCTATTTCAAAATAAGTGATAAGTAAATTTGTGAAGGTAAGAGGGTAAGCAAATCGAAGAAATTGAATTTCGTCGAAGTTTGTCATTTTGAGATAAAATACGGTACAAGCTACAATACCCCGTATTTATGGACTAGTGTCATACAAGGTACCACATAACTATGATAGTAAGGTGTATGAGGTGTGTTAAAAGTGAGTAGTATTTTAAATAATTTGAGATAATTCTTAATTATGTAGGTAATTGGTTAATTATTGGTTAATAGAAGATTAATTAGTTAATTAAGGAGTAGGTGGGTGATTAATTAAGGCTTTGGATAAGCCTCAATGTGGCAGCCAAGAGCCTTAGTAAATGTGACTCTTAAATTCACATCAAAGGTGGCAAAATTTGGAGAAGTCTTTGGCCAACTAAGCCACAAAGTGGGGCCTACCAACCAACACTTTTTAAGAAATGTCCTTACCTTATTAAGGTTGGATGTTACGCTTGTTAAGTGACGGATGGAACTCCAAGAATTCATTTTAAAACTATTCTAATTCACAAAATGAAGATACTTACATCTTCTAGGTAACGGATGAGCTTCAGCAAGAAAAGTCACACAAGATTGTGATCAAATTCACAAAAATGAAGATGTTTTACATCTACCAAGTAACGATCTTCAGCTAAAGGAATTCATGCGAAGTTATACGATGTAATAGTAACGGGATTTGCAATTCTAAGGAAGCCCAGTATAATCTTTCTCAAGAACATAATACAGATTTTTCCCTACTTCGATCCGCCGATACTTGTTTTTTCACTAAAGACGTGTATTAGAGGGATTGTCAAGAGAATCGGATCATGTATGTTAAGGCTATCCCTTCTTTCTTTTTGGCATGATTCATACGATATAAACGAAACGAGCAAATGCACAACTTTTATAAATGACTCAATTCATAGAAGTACTAGGGGTGTCTATATTCTTGATTTCCCATGTGAATTATTATTATATCTTCTGTTCATGGGTCTCAGAAAAATACGTAAGTTGATAAAGTTTATTTCATGACATTAATCAAAGGCATAATGGCCTTATGACGTTCCGAGAGATTTTATTGACGTATTTCTTATGCATTTATATATGTACATTGACCCATGACCAGATGACATTATATACGCGTATATTATATGTATATGAGATATGGGAAAAGGTTACGGCATTATATACGTATCACTACCTGATCAGCTGGTATACGTTGATGATTTGCCCACAGTGGCCGAGATGATATGATAGAATGCCCTTAGAGGCTTGATGATGTTATGAACGCATATACCTATGCATGGTATGACATTTAAACGCATATGCATGGCATTATTATGAAATGATTCATAGAGCTATTCAGACTTACATGTTAAGTCTTTTACTCCATGTTTCTGTTACATCTCGTGTTTTTGTACGTAAAAGTTTCGTCGTAAGTTAATCGACGTAGACCCGGGGATAAGATTATCTTGAGGTTATAAGAATTTATGCTACTTATAACAAGCGATAAGTAAGTGCTGTGAAGTTTAAAGGGTAAACGAATCAAAGAAAGTGAGTTTCGTCGAAGTTTGTCAATATGGGATAGAATACGGTCCGAGCTATAATACCAGGTATTTATGGCTATCCCTTCTTTCTTTTGGCATGATCTATACGACACAAACGAAATGAGCAAATGCACAACTTCCATAAATTACTCTATTCGTAGAAATGCTAGAGATGCATATATTCTTGTTTTCCCATAAGACTTATTATTCTATCGTTTGTTCATGGGTCTCAGAAAATACGTAAGTTGATAACGTCTATTTCATGATATTAATTAGAGGCATAATGGTCTTATGACACTCCAAAAGATTTTATTGTCGTACTTATCATGTATTGCATTCATTTACATTGACCAATGACCAGATGGCGTTATATACGCGTATATATGTATAATATATGTATATGGGATATGGGAAAAGGTTACGGCGTTATATACACACCACCACCTGATCAGTTGGTATATGTTGATATTTTTCCCACAGTGACCGAGATGATATGATGGGATGCCCACAGAGGCTTGATGATATTATGTACACCTATACCTATGCATGACACGACATTTATACGCACGTGCATGACATTATAAATGTTTCAGGATTTACAAAGCTATTTAGACTTACAAGTGGAATTCTTTATTCTATGTTTCATCTATGTCTTTTATGTACTGATTTTTATGCCTTACATACTCAGTACATTATTCGTACTGACGCCCTATTTCCCGAGACCTGCGTTTCATGCTCGCAGGTGCAGGTAGACAAGCTGACGGTCCCCCTCCTTAGGATCCTTGATCGGCGAGCGTTGGTGTGCCCCACTTGATCCGGAGCTATTTTTCACCTTGGTACGATATGTTTGCATACATATATGGGTATGACGGGGCCCAGTCCCGTCCTTGTACAGTTGTATATTCTGTTAGGTCTGTAGATAGTTATGTATAGTTGGATAGTATGTGGCCTTGTCGACTTCCAGTTTTGGTATATAGTTGTCTATAGTAGCCTTGCCGGCTCGCCTCACTGTATTCTGCATGTAATATGTATATATGTCTTTTTGACACGTTTCCCTCACGTATGTTATTCATGTTTGTATGTTAGACGTATGCTTAAGAGTGTTCGACATGTAGGACTCGGGCACCCATCACGTCTCATCGATTTGGGTCGTGACAAAAGTACGTACGGTGCTCAGAGTTCTACAAAAAGGGAAGTTGTATGCAAAATTCTCTAAATGTGAATTGTGGTTGAACTCTGTAGCTTTCTTGCGCATATCATTTCGGGTGAAGGTATTCGGGTTGATACACTAAATATGTGAAGGCACTACTTGTATGGCATTCATGTTGATATCTATACGGATCATAAGAGCCTCTAGTATATCTTCAAGCAAAAGGAATTGAATTTACGACAAAAGAGATGGTTGTAGCTACTTAAAGATTATGACGTTGATATATACCATCCGGGGAAGGCGAACGTGGTAGCCGACGCTCTCAGCCATAGATCTATGGGTAGCATGTCATATTTACAACCAGAGAAGAGGGGAATAGACCATGAGCTTCATCAGCTAGCTAGTCTTGGAGTTCGGTTACTGGACTCAGGTGATATTGGAATTACTATTCAGGATATGGCAACATCCTCATTAGTAACTGAAGTGAAGGAATGCCAGTACGAGGATCCTGTGTTAGTTCATTATAGGGATACCACTCCTCAGAATGAGAAGACATCGTTTGAGATTACAAAAGATGGGGTCCTCAGATATCGAGGACGATTATGTGTCCCTAATGTTGCAGGGCTGCGTCGGCAGGTTATGGGAGAAACTCACTATTCTCGTTATTCTATCCATCCAGGAGCAACCAAAATGTATCATGATATCAGGGAAGTATATTGGTGGGACGAAATGAAAAAGGATATAGCGGAGTTTGTTGCTCAGTGCCCTAACTGTCAGTAGGTCAAGATTGAGCATCAAAAACCCGGTGGATTATTGCAGGCTATAGAGATTCCGACTTGGAAGTGGGAAGTAATCAATATGGATTTCATCGTAGGCCTACCTCGTACCCTGCGTAAGTTCAATTCTATATGTGTGATTGTTGATAAGCTTAAAAAATCAGCCTATTTTCTGCTCGTTTGGACTACATACTCCGCAGAGGATTATGCAAGGCTTTATATTAAGGAGTTAGTACGACTGCATGGTGTCCCTGTATCTATTATCTCGAATAGAGGAGCTCAATTTACAGCTAACTTCTGGAGATCCTTCCAAAAAAGATTGTGGACTCAGGTAAGTCTTAGTACAACATTTCATCCCCAGATAGACGGTCAGGCTGAGCGTACTTTCAGACACTTGAGGATATGTTACGGGCTTGTGTGATAGACTTCAAGGGTAGCTGGGATGATCATCAGCTGCTTATTGAGTTCGTGTATAATAATAGCTATCATTCCAGTATTCAGATGGCTCCATACGAAGCTCTTTACGGACGGAAGTGTATATCGCCTATAGGATGGTTCGATATTGAAGAAATTACGTTAGTAGGACCAGAGTTGGTACAACAGGCAATCAAGAAGATTAAGCTTATACAGGAAAGGCTATTAACAGCTCAAAGCCGTCAGAAGTCTTATGCGGATAATCGACGACGAGACTTGAAATTTCAGGTTGACGATTGGGTATTCCTAAAGATATCACCGATGAAAGGCGTTATGAGGTTCGAAAAGAAAGGAAAACTTAGCTCTCGGTACATTGGGCCATATAAGATCATACACAAGATAGGCCATATGAGTTAGACTTGCCTTCTGACTTGGAATCCGTTCACCCAGTCTTTCATGTGTCTATGCTCCGTAAATGTATCGGGGATCCTTCTAGAGTTGTGTCAGTTGACGATGTTCAGGTAACAGAACAACTATCGTATGAGGAAACTCCCATTGCTATAATAGATAGACAAATTTGGAGATTAAAAACTAAAGACGTAGCTTCGGTGAAAGTGCTTTGGAGAAACAATAATGTGGAAGAAATGACTTGGGAAGCCGAAGAAGACATGAAGTCTAGATATCCTCACTTATTTCCTCTTCCAGAGAAGGATCCGACTGAGACATCATAGCCTTATGGTACGTGTATGGAATATTGTATTAGTTATTTTCATTGGACGTGTGAGGCCTTTGTCATGAGTGACAGTTGCGGTCCTATGTGACATTGAATTATTGAGTTTTCTACAGAAAGAGTTGACAGTAGTACTGTTACAAAGGTTACTCTGCCAAAGTTTATATAGATCCCAGGGAGTTAAACATTCGAGGACGAATGTTTCTAAGGGGGGAAGGATGTTACATCTCGTGTTTTCGTACGTAAAAGTTTCATCGTAAGTTAATCGACGTAGACCCGGGGATGAGATTATCTTGAAGTTATAAGTATTTATGCTACTTATAATAAGTGATAAGTAAGTGCCGTGAAGGTTAAAGGATAAACGAATCAAAGAAAGTGAGTTTCGTCGAAGTTTGTCAATATGTGATAGAATACAGTCCGAGCAATAATACCCGGTATTTATGGACTAGTGCCATACAAGGTACCCCATGACCACGATAGTAGAGTACATAAAGTGTATTAAAAATGAGTAGTATTTTGGGTAATTTGAGATAATTCTTAATTATATGGGTAATTGGTTGATTATTGGTTAATGGGGGATTAATTAGTTAAATAAGATAATAGTAAATAATTAATAATTAAGTCTTTAAGATAAGCCTAAAAGGCCAAGAATGTGGCAGACCCACCTTTTAATTTAAGATGACTCTTAAGTCTTGCCTAAATGTCACACTTTGGAGGATTTAAAGTGGCTTAGTCATCCTAAGTAGGGCCCACCTAAAGATAAAGGTAACATTCTTTGGTTCAAAATGGATTGCTCAAAATGAATTGCTAAAGAGTTTTCAGCAAATATCCCTTATATAGTAACGTTCTTTCTAAGAGTCCAAGCTTCCTTACATAGTAATGTTAAATCATTTTCCAAAATCTCCTTGTATAGCAACGTTATTGCTAAGTTTTTAAGGAAAAGTTTCCGCGAAGATTTTTTGCATAGCAACGTGATTGCTTCGAGCTTTTCATACGACATGTTCTGTGTTTTGCCGCAATTAACATGTGATAGAGGATTGTCAAGAGAATCGACTCAGGTATATTTTGGCTATCCCTTCTTTCTTTTGGCATGATCTATCGACACAAACGAAATAAGTAAATGCACAACTTCCATAAATTACTCTATTCGTAGAAATGCTAGAGATGCGTATATTCTTGTTTTCCCATAAGACTTATTATTCTATCGTCTGTTCAAGGGTCTCAGAAAATACGTAAGTTGATAATGTCTATTTCATGTTATTAATCAGAGGCATAATGGTCTTATGATACTCCGAAAGATTTTATTGACGTACTTATCATGCATTGCATTCATTTACATTGACCCATGACCAGATGGCGTTATATACGCGTATATATGTATAATATATTTATATGAGATATGGAAAAAAGTTACGGCGTTATATACACACCACCACCTGATCAGTTGGTATATGTTGATGATTTTTCCCACAGTGACCGAGATGATATGATGGGATGCCCTCATAGGCTTGATGATATTATGTACACCTATACCTATGCATGACATGACATTTATACGCACGTGTATAACATTATAAATGTTTCATGATTTACAAAGCTATTTAGACTTACAGGTGAAATTCTTTATTATTTGTTTTATCTATGTCTTTTATGTACTGATTTTTTATGACTTACATACTCAGTACATTATTCGTACTGACGCCCTAATTCCCGGGGCCTGCGTTTCATGCCCTCAGGTGCAGGTAGACAAGCTGACGGTCCCCCTCCTTAGGATCCTTGATCAGCGAGAGTTGGTGTGCTCCACTTGATCCGGAGCTATTTCTGCTCTTGGTACGATATTTCGCTTGCATATATGGGTATGACAGGGCTCAGTCCAGTCCTTGTACAGTTGTATATTCTGTTAGAGGTCTGTAGACAGTTATGATTTGATTGTGATTTGAAAGGTACTTCTGTGTGTTATGATTTAAATATGTGCAACTCATGTCCAGATACCACTCTTGATAGTATAATGCCTATAAAGATGAGATTAGTGACGTTGTTATACATGGTGATGTTTTGTCATGTTGTGGATGTGTTGTTAGGAATTATTTTGGTGTTACTTTGGCAGGTGGATTGGCCCAGTTACAGGGGAGACTCTGGCGAAATTTTTTAAAATTTATGGAGTTAGTCAAATTTTGAAACTACTGGTGTGTGTGAACCAACAGTTGAACTACATTGAATGCTAATGACGGATTTTGACCCTCATGCAAGGACGAATGATCCTAAATGGGGGAGAATGTAACACCCCGAAAATTTTTGAAGTATTTCAGTGTAAAGCCCCGTAAATTTCGCAAGTGAATTCAAGGTTTCGTGGTGCCGGAGTAGGCTTACGTGTTTGAGGATGGTATAAAATCTTCGCGGCGAGCTAACTCACCGCGGTTCGGACATTTTGGGTTGAACAATGCACCAGAAAGTAAAGAAAATTTTTTGGCGGAAAAGCGCGTTTATGCGGTCCATTATGCGACCGCATAATCACTCTGCGGGCCACATAATAGCCGCAGAAGTGAGCAGGAGAAGGGCCAGTCTGGGGGCAATTATACGGTCGGCTATACGACCGCATAATTGTTATGCAGTGCATTATGCGATCGCATAACAGTTATGCAGACCGCATAATGACGCATACCGGGACAAATTTTTGATCGTTTTGGTCTGTAATTATGCGACCGATATGCGGTCACATATGCGACCGTAGAACCTGTTCCGGAGCTCCATTTTTGGGTTTTTAAAACCTGACCCTACTTCGTTAAATATACGCAAAGGGTCATTTTTGAGCAAACATTCTGATGTTTTAGAGAGAAGGGAGAGTGTTTTAGAGAGAGAGGAAACCCTAGGCCAATTATTCATCAAGTCTTGCTCAAATCTTGGAAGATTAACAAGGAAAACCCACAAGTCCTTCATCTAAGAGGTAAGGTTCCATACCCTAGTTTTTAATTTTAAATTTGGGTAGAAGATGGTTGATTAGGAGTATGATTCATGGGTATGAGATTAGTATTTATACTTGCATGTATCAATAAGAATTGTGGGAAGATTGTTGAGCTGAAATAAGTAAAGATTGGGTTGTGGAGTGAAGAAAATCTTGTAGAAGAACCTTGTGGTTAAATTTGCACACCTACTGTCTGATAAAATACTCAAATGAGCTGAGACCATGAATATCTTCCTAATTATGGTTCAATTATTTTATGTCTCAAAATAGATCGGGATTGCTAAGAATTTCGGATCATTCTAGAGCTAAGGAATCTCGATTGAGGTATGTTGGCTAAACTTTCTCTCTTGGAATTGAATTCCATAATGTATTCCGTAAGTTTCAAAATATGGGTTGCGTATTAAAAGGTTATGACTTTGAGTCGTGTTTCAATGAAAGATAGTATGCCAGAATTGTGTGAGAAAATCTCAATATTCTTAAGACTCTTAATTGCTCATATGTGTACCTAAAGTCTTAATTTGGAATTGTCTTATTGTTGATAATCTATAAAGATGGTTAGAAGTGAAATAAGTTAATTGGGGATATAGAGTGTGGCCAACAGGCCAAGAATTTAAGTTATGATTGTGTCTAGTAGCGCAAACGATTTGAGAAGATGCGATAAAGAATGTGAAATGAGCCTCGACTCAATTGTTTAAAAATGACTTCGAAGATAGAATTGTCTAAAAGCTTTTGTACCAAATTCATGCCCATTAGTGGCTGCTTTAACTAATGCTTTGATTTATAAATATATCGAGTGTGATTCGAGTTCTATATACTCATGTGTTGAAATTGTACATTGTCATTTCTGGGGAAGAGTATTGCAAGAGTAAATGGTGTATTGACTATTTATGATTTTTCATGTGTGTTTCTATTATTGGTTGGTATGCCTCATTCTTCGGGAAGAAACCATTTGTGTTTGAAGTTTCCATTTCAAATGGATTTGAAGTATATGATTTATGAAATATCCTATATGTTGATACTCGATGGTAATCTTTGAAATTGAAAGAGGCGAAAGTGTGGAATATGAAATACGGCCATCGTGCCAGGAATAAAGAATCTTGTGAATGGCCTAATGAGCCACAGAAATATTATCGTTGTGAATGACTGAAAATACTAATGAGAATTTATACAATGTGAAAGATGTTGAGGTGAGTACAATTGTATTTATGATATTTTTGTTTGCAAATCAAATCAAAAAATATTTTTTGGGAGCATCATTAGCAATACCGAGGCAGGGTGGGTCATAAGGCCCACACCTGAAACTACACGTGCCGGTGTAGGGGTGGATTGGGATTATTCCCCTTATTTGGGATGAAATTGGAACCTTTGGAAATTGTGATATTATTCCCCTTAATTGGGATGAAACTGGAACCTTTGTGGATTGGAAAAGTCAACCCACACAGCATATGTGGGAAGGAGGCCTAGCTGATCGCGTGGAGATCAGACGCATATTGCGCATATGTTGGTACTACTCTTGGTAACAACTTTATTTCACATCACATGTCAAACCACATTGTTCGTGGGGAGATGGCCTAGCCGATCGGGCGTGATCGGACTCCGTACTTACAAAGACGGTGGTATATCGGTGCTAATGATCTCCCAACCAAAAAATATATATGAAGTTCGTATTTTGAAAATTATTATGTTTTAACTGGACATTTGGTTATTGTTGATTGCGACTTGCTGTTACTATGTGTTGCCTCTTCTTATATGGGTATTCTATTTTGAAAGAGGATTTTTAGCTATACATACTAGTGCTATTCGGCAGTACTAACGTCCCTTTTGCCCGGGGCGCTGCATCTTTGATGGATGTAGGTGGTTCTACAGCAAGCGGCATTGATCAGTGATAGAAGTGCACTCTTTTCAGCTGATTTGGTGAGCCCCACTTCATTTCGGGGTCATGTATCTTTTGTTTCTCATGTACTGTGTTTTGAGGTATAGTCGGGGCCTTTTTGCCGTCATTTCCATATTACTCTTCTATTGTATTTAGAGGCTCCGTAGACAGGTTATGGGTTATGGTTGATGTTGGGAATTGAACTAGAAATGTTGGTACTTGGAAATTATGTTTTTCATTAATTCTATAAACTCGTAATGTTTTGGAAATTATGAATGAAGCTGCTAATAGGAATGAAAAGGAAGTTGTTAATAAAATCTTTTCAGTGAATGATTAATGGAGTACATATCCTCTTTATTAATAGATGAGTTTGGTGGAAGAAAATCTAATAGGCTTGCTCGGCCGGGTTCTCTCGGTTGAGCGCCAATCGCGCTCCCCGAGTTTGGGGCATGACAAACTTGGTATCATAGCCTAAGGTTTTAAAGTGTCCTAGGATCTCTCGGAGCCGTATCTAGTAGAGTCCTTCTTATCGGTGTGTTGTCGACCACATCTATAATGAGGAGGCTACTTGGACATTAAGGAATTTCATACTTCTTTGATACTCCAGATCATGCGATAGAGCTCAAGATAGGAAGCTAATTTCCTCGTTATGTCTCATGATTATTTTTTCCAGATGAGTAATCCACGAGTTCAAAACAACGAGGAGGGAATGACCGCTCCATTGAATCTGGGGGAGATTCCACAAGAGTTCGTTGGGAGAATGCGTCGAGCTATAGAGGGGTTGGAAGAACTTTTATTAAGGGAAGTGTCCTTATTCCTACCACTGTCACTGCACCACCGGATCGTGTGATTAGAGAATTTAAGAAACGAAAGAGGGTTATTGGTGCTAATGAACCAGATTGTGTGATTTGCAATAAGCGGCACTTGGGAACATGTTGGATGACCCGTGAAATATGTTATGGCAGTGAAAAGAGGGGGCACAAGAAGAACAAATGCCTTAGGTTGGGTACACCCATCCAGTTATGTCCGTCATGCGGGAAGGAACATTTGGCGTCGTGTTGTGAGTATGCTCAGCAACGCATTAGAGGTGGTATCTTTGGGCAATTCCAAAGGCCCACACAGCAATCCGGTGCTGGAATTCTTAATCCCGCATTGGAAGCTTGGAGCAAGGATAAGGGGTATGCTTATGATGTATGCAAAAAGGGTAAATATCAGGTCAGTGAGACGAGTCAGTTCAGCGGACCTCATCCCCGTTGTGTGAACTGTGGGAGATGCCATCCGGGAGTGTGTCACTATGGTACAAAGGTATGCTACAAGTGTGGTATGACAGGCCACTTTCAAAGAGATTGTTATTTGTCTCGCCAGAGCATGGGCAAGGGTATGGCACAGCCAACCAGTTCTGTAGTCACTACATCCATAATGCCTCCCCAGCTAGAGGCACTATAACACCTGTAGAGCGTGGAACAGCTAGGGGTGGTATTCAGAGCTCGGGAGGGTCCAACCGGTTTTATGCTATGAGGAGACGTCAAAAGTTTGAGGCTTCTCCAGATGTGGTTACAGGTATATTGACTATCCGATCTCATGATGTGTATGCTCTTATTGATCCCGGTTCCACTTTGTCATATGTCACTTCTTATGTTACTATGGAAGTTGGGATAGAACCGAAACAACCTTATGAGTCGTTCTCTGTATCTACTCTTAGAATGAGACACAGTATTCGTGAAGCCTCTTTATTACAATTCCTTATATTTCCAACCTCTTGAGAAATTGAGTTCTATAATGGGTTCCCTGAATTGCGTTATAACCCTAGGTTAATACTTCCCACTACTTCCCTAAATTCTCAACAAGGGACAATACCTGATGAATTTCGTACAGAACCTTTTGATTCAAATGGATAACATCTGCTCATTTGTGCCTATACATGCATCAATATTTACCTATGTGGTATCATATCCAATGGAAAGCAGCCTAGTGTTGAGATCCTTCTTGAGTCACTGTTTTCCTCCCCGGTATATGTGACTTCTATGGTTGGAACAATTATTCTACTCCTTTATGAATAGTATCATGAATCCTTTTCATTGTCTAGTAACATGAGAGTATATCTTAGCACCTATCATGTGCGTACATGCCAATTGAAAGGGGCCATTTATCCGCATAAAGTTTCTGAGCAAGTTGAGATTTATCACAAATTCGTCACAGGGAGGTCTTGTTGTTTACCCATCTCAGTATGACTTTCACGTCCACCTAGATCATGTCTCAGTGAGTAACTCACCTTGTTCCCAGTATTGTGGTTGCCCGTGAATTGGCCTGATATGGCAACTTGAGAGTTGTTATGGTAAAAACATGTCTAGTTCACGGCAAAGTGTTCATTCTCTCTAACTAATACATGATTTCATCCCAACATTAAGATGTCCTAGCTACATGATTCCACTTGTGCGAGATTGAAAGTCAAGCAGCCTTATGATGAGCATATTGAATTGAAAGACAAATGCATCGTATCTCTAGTCCTCTCACATAGGATCAAATATTGGCAAAGGTTAAGCTGCGGGAATGATAATAATCTCACAAGTGTTCAACTTCTTTTCATCCTCGTAAGCTTGTGGCATAGATTCCTTGTGCTAGTTACTGTTAAGAGTTTACATGTAACTTTGTGTATCTTGAAACCTATATCATATCCAGGGTGCTAGAATATTCTCATTTCGAGTTAAACTGATTTTTCCCTACATACCAAGAGGCGACTGGTGTCACATAAGTGTTAGCTCTCTTTGAGGCTTACTATTGCCAAATAAGGCACGAATGGAATGAAACAATTGTTGATGTCCTTTTCATGACTCATTTCTTTTAAATCTTAGAATCATGAACATTTTCTCTACGTTATCAATGCCTACTAGGTAACTCTCTGACTCGTTTGTTGAACCGATGATGTCACCACAACGAATCACCATGTCAGCGCTATTGGTAGTGACCTTCATGTCTCTTAGGATATAACCTCCTGAAATGCCGTGCTCAGTACATTGTGGATTCTTGAATATTTCCAGCAAAATCTCGAACCTCGTTGTTCCTATTTGTAGCAAATCTATCGAGTATTATAGGTTCAGGCATATCAAACAAGAAGCATCATCCCGTGATCAAATATATGGGATAGGAAATTTTATAGTTATAGTCAAGCTAGAACATCTTAGAGAAATTGTTGGAGGTTGCCAAAGGTTTACTTTTGGGTATTCGGCGTGGAGATTTAGAGTTGAAGAAAGTGAATGGGTTATTCTCAATATTTTCTGCATGAGGATGCTATGTGAATTGTTAATAAAGGTAAATTATATGAAGTCACATTAGGCCTTATGGAATTTTGAAAGGAAATAGGCTAAACTATGAAGTATGATGTTTCCCTATTAAGGTGAAGATAAGGGATAATAGGATTATGAGGAGCAACTATTTGCTATCCTTGTTCGAAAAGTCTGGGAGTTGAGATTGTCTCCATTAATGTGTTATGGCGAAGTCTGTAAGTCGAGGAGACCACATGGAGGGGCAAAAGTGTTAAGGAAATAAAATGTTCCCACATGAGTGTATATTTAAATGATTATGATTTGAAAGGTACTTCTGTGTGTTATGATTTAAATATGTGCAGCTCATGTCCAGATACCACTCTTGATAGTATAATGCCTGTAAAGATGAGATTAATGATGTTGTTATACATGGTGATCTTTTGTCAAGTTGTGGATGTGTTGTTAGGAATTGTTTTGGTGTTACTGTGGCAGGTGGATAGGCCCAGTTACAGGGGAGACTCTGGCGAAACTTTTGGAAATTTAGGGAGTTAGCCAAATTTTGAAACTACTGGTGTGTGTGAACCAACAGTTGAACCACGTTGAATGCTAATGACGGATTTTGACCCTCATTCGAGGACGAATGATCCTAAGCGGGGAAAAATGTAACACCCCGAAAAATTTTGAAGTATTTTAGTGTAAAGCCCCGTAAATTTCGCAAGTGAATTCAAGGTTTCGTGGTGCCGGAGTAGGCTTACGTGTTTGCGGATGGTATAAAATCTTCGTGGCGAGCTAGTTTACCGCGGTTCGGACATTTTGGGTTGAACAATGCACCGAAAAGTAAAGGAAATTTTTTGTCAGAAAAGCGTGTTTATGTGGTCCATTATGGACCACATAATCACTCTGCGGGCCACCTAATGGCACAGAAGTGAGCAGGAGAAGGGCCAGCCTGGGGGCAATTATGCGATCAGCTATGCGACCGCATAACTGTTATGCGATGCATTATGCGATCACATAACTGTTATGCGGACCGCATAGTGACCGCATACACGGACAGATTTTTGATCGTTTTGGTCAGTAATTATGCGACCGATATGCGGTCCCCATATCCATTATGTGGTCGCATATGCGACCGCAGAAGCTGTTCCGGAGCTCTATTATTGAGTTTTTAAAACTCGACCCTACTTCGTTCAATACATGCAAAGGGTCATTTTTGAGCAAACATTCTAATGTTTTAGAGAGAAGAGAGAGTGTTTTAGAGAGAGAGGAAACCCTAGGCCAATTATTCATCAAGTCTTGCTCAAATCTTGGAAGATTAATAAGGAAAACCCACAAGTTCTTCATCTAAGAGGTAAGGTTCCATACCCTAGTTTTCAATTTCGAATTTGGGTAGAAGATGGTTGATTAGGAGTATGATTCATGGGTATGAGATTAGTATTTATACATGCATGTATCAATAAGAATTGTGGGGAGATTTTTGAGCTGAAATAACTAAGGATTGGGTTGTGGAGTGAAGGAAATCTTGTAAAAGAACCTTGTGGTTAAATTTGCGCACCTAGTGTCTGATAAAATGCTCAAATGAGCTGAGACTATGAATATCTTCCTAATTATGGTTCAATTTTGTTATGTCTCAAAATAGATCGGGATTGCTAAAAATTCTGGATCATTCTAGAGCTAAGGAAGCTCAATTGAGGTATGTTGGCTAAACTTTCTCTCTTGGAATTGAATTCCATAATATTTTCCGTAAGTTTCAAAATATGGGTTGCGTATTAAAAGGTTATGACTTTGAGTCGTGTTTCAATGAAAGATAGTATGCCAAAATTGTGTGAGAAAATCTCAATATTCTTAAGACTCTTAATTGCACATATGTGTACCTAAAGTCTTAATTTGAAAATGTCTTATTGTTGATAATCTATAAAGATGGTTGGAAGTGAAATAAGTTAATTGGGGATATGGAGTGTGGCCAACGTGCCAAGAATTTAAGTTATGATTATGTCTAGTAGTGCAAATGATTTGAGAAGATGCGATCAAGAATGTGAAATGAGCCTCGACTCAATTGTTTAAAAATGACTTCGAAGATAGAATTGTCTAAAAGCTTTTGTGCTAAATTCATGCCCATTAGTGGCTGCTTTAACTAATGCTTTGATTTATAAATATATCCTGTGTGATTCGAGTTCTATATACTCATGTATTGAAATTGTACATTGTCATTTCTGGGGAAGAGTATTGCATGAGTAAATGGTGTATTGACTGTTTATGATTTTTCATGTGTGTTTCTATTGTTGGTTGGTATGCCTTATTCTTTGGGAAGAAACCATTTGTGTTTGAAGTGTCCATTTCAAATGGATTTGAAGTATATGATTTCTGAAATATCCTATATGTTGATACTTGATGGTGATCTTTGAAATTGAAAGAGGTGGAAGTGTGGAATATGAAATACGGCCATCGTGCCAGGAATAAAGAATCTTGTGAATGGCCTAATGAGCCAAGGAAATATTGTCGTTGTGAATGATTGGAAATACTAATGAGAGTTTATACAATGTGAAAGATGTTGAGGTGAGTACAATTGTATTTATGATATTTTTGTTTGCAATCAAATCAAAAAATATTTTTTGGGAGCATCATTAGCAATACCGAGGAAGGGTGGGTCATAAGGCCCACATCTGAAACTACACGTGCCGGTGTAGGGGTGGATTGGGATTATTCCCCTTATTTGGGATGAAATTGGAACCTTTGGAAATTGTGATATTATTCCTCCTTTATTGGGATGAAACTGGAACCTTTGTGGATTGGAAAAGTCAACCCACACGGCATATGTGGGAAGGGGGCCTAGCTGATCGGGTGGAGATCAGATGCCATATTGCGCATATGGTGGTACTACTCTTGGTAACAACTTCTTTCGCATCACATGTCTAACCACATTGTTCGTGGGGAGATGGCCTATCCGATCGGGCGTGATCGGACTCTGTACTAACAAAGATGACCGCATAACTGTTATGCGGACCGCAGACTCAGGCAGATTTTTTGTCATTTTGGACACCAATTATGCGACCGATATGCGGTCCGCATAACCATTATGCGATCGCATATGCTACCGCAGAACCTGTTCCGTAGCTTCATTTTTGGGTTTTTAAAACCCGACCCTACTTCGTTAAATTCACGCAAAGGGTTATTTTTGAGCAAATATTCTGATGTTTTAGAGAGAAGGGAGAGTTTTTTAGAGAGAGAAAACCCTAGGATAATTATTTATCAAGTCTTGCTCAAATATTGGAAGATTAACAAGAAAAACCCACAAGTTCTTCATCTAAGAGGTAAGGTTCCATACCCTAGTTTTCAATTTCTAATTTGGGTAGAAGATGGTTGATTAGGAGTATGATTCATGGGTATGAGAGTATTATTTATACATGCATGTACCAATAAGAATTGTGGAAAGATTGTTGAACTTAAATAAGTAAGGATTGGGTTGTGGAGTGAAGGAAATCTTGTAGAAGAACCTTGTGGTTAAATTTGCACACCTAGTATTTGATAAAATGATCAAATGAGCTGAGACTATGAATATCTTCTGAATTATGGTTCAATTTTGTTATGTCTCAAATAGATTGGGACTGCTAGAATTTTTGGAATATTGTAGTAATTTAAAGAAAGCTCAATTGAGGTATGTTGGCTAAACTTTCTCTCTTGGAATTGAATTCCATAATGTTTCCGTGAGTTTCAAAGTATGGGTTGCGTATTAAAATGTTATGGCTTGAATCGTATTTCAAAAGAAAGCTAGTATGCCAAATTGTGTGAGAAAATCTCAATATTCTTAAGACTCTTAATTGCTCATATGCGTACCTAAAGTCTTGATTGGGAATGTCTTATTGTGGATAACGTATAAAGATAGTTGGAAGTGAAATCAGTGAATTGGGGATATAAAGTGTGGCCAACGTGCCAATAGTGAAAGGCATACTTGTGGCCAATGGTGCCGATGTAATGAAATAATGTGAGAAAGATTATGAAATGAGCTTTGACTCAACTATTCCAAAATTGACTTTGACAATATAATCGGCTAACAGTTTATGAACTCAAGTGATGCCCATATGTGGCTGTTTTAGCTAATGCTATGCTTTGTAAGTAATTTTCAATGTGCTTTGCATTCTTACATACTCGTGAGTGGAAATTGTGTATGATTTTAATGTGTGCTTCGATTGTCAATCGTTTTACTCCATTTATTAGAAAGAAACCGATTATGTTTAAAGCCTTCATTACTAATGAACTTAAAGATTTGATTTTCGAAATATTTTACTTGTTGATAATTATGATGATGATCTATGAAAGGGAAGAAATGAAAGTGTGGAATATAAAATACGGCCATTGCTCCATGAATAAAGAATCATACGTATGACCAAGAGAGCCAATGAAATAATAATGTTGTAAGTGGTTGAAAGTACGGATTAGGTGATATGTGATGTGAAAGGTTATGAGATGTACGTATTTGTACTATTGTTTCCAATGTGTTATGAAACGCATAGGTATATTGTGTTATGAAACCCTATGGACGGTCTATGAAACGCATAGGTACATTGTGTTATGAAACTCTATGGACGGTCTATGAAACGTATAGGTATATTGTGTTATGAACCCCTATGGATGGTCTATGAAACACATAGGTATATTGTGTTATGAAACCCTGTGGACAGTCTATGAAACACATAGGTACATTGTGTTATGAAACCCTATGGACGGTCTATGAAACGCATAGGTATATTGTGTTATGAAACCCTATGGACGGTCTATGAAACGCATAGGTATAATGTGTTATAAAACCCTATGGACGGTCTATGAAACGCATAGGTATATTGTGTTATGAAATCCTGTGGACGGTCTATGAAACGCATAGGTACATTGTGTTATGAAATCCTGTGCACGGTCTATGAAACGCAAAGGTACATTGTGTTATGAAATCCATTGTGATACAAAATCCTGTGCACGGTTTATAAAACTCATAGGTGCATTGTGTTTAAGAGGTATGGATGTACGGTAGGAATAAACACTATGGACAGTCTATGAAATACATAAGTGTATAATATGATATGTGAACACTAAGGACGGTCTAATAAGACGCATTATTAATGCAGACAATATGTGCCCCTTTCGTTGTCCTTGTTTTACAGGTTGTTTCAATTACATTATATTATGTGTTCCACGTATAGATTATATGGGCATTCTATTTTGCAAGAGGATTTCTAGCTATATATACTAGTGCTATTCGACAGTACTAACGTCAGTTTTGTCGGGGGCGCTGCATCTTTAATGGATGCAGGTGGTTCTATAGCAGGTGGCATTGATCAGTGATAGCAGTACACTCCTTTCAGCCGATTTGGTGAGCCCCACTTCATTTCGGGGTCATGTATCTTTTATTTCTCATGTACTTTGTGGTTGAGGTATAGCCGGGGCCTTGTTGCCGGCATTCCCCTATTACTCTTCAGTTGTACTTAGAGGCTCCGTAGACAGGTTGTGGGTGGTATTTGAATTTGGGAATTGGATTAGAACTATTGGTATTTGGCAACATGTTTTTCATAAAATCTATAAACTTGTACTATTTTGGAAATATTGAATGATGCTGTTAATAGAAATGAAATGGAAGCGGTCAATGAAATCTCTTCAGTATTTGATTAACGGAGTACATCTCCTCTTTATTCACGAATGAATCTGGGTAGAATGAAATATAACAGGCTTGCTCAGTCAGGTTCACTCGGTTGAGCGCCGGTCGCCCTCCTCAGTTTTGGGGCATGACAATCAGGGCAACAATCCATCTCTTCTAAATGCTACTTATGATGAGTAACTCCTTTGAGTTCATTCAAGCTATGCTGAGCTTTCTATAACTTAGAGAAATTATCAACTCTTTTATTTTCACAGGCTTAATCCCGAGAACTTATTCGTTTCTCGTCACCTTCTCACTCGCCCTTTCTTGTCCTTACTCTTGTCTTCCTAAAACCTTGTCATTTTACCATACTTTAGCTTGCGTCCTACATATATCTATTTATACTACTCGTAACATTCCTTCAACTTGCTTGCATCATAGATTTCCTTATGTCATTCTAGAACATCAAGCGAGACATCACATCGTCTCTAACTCTTCTTTATCCAAAGTATGGACTATTCACAACCTTCTGCATTTGAGTATCGCGTACGTTGTTCACCTTTACCTTACTTACCTTAAAATCTTGCATCACATCTTGAATCTCTTTCATGACCTTCCTTCCACATATGTATAATTCACATCCATAACTTGAAGATTTATTATAATACTTGCACCTCTGGTGTATACATAATCCGGTGAGAGCTTCATACTAACTTCTTATGAGGCTGGTATTCTTCTGACCCCCTTATAGAATATGGATACTGTACTATCTCTCTTGTACCTATGATATTTAAGAGTGATCCTGCAATGTTCTCAATCATGAGGTCTATAATTTTCTGGGTCCAATAATCAGACTCCTGATTTACTTTGTTGATGTAACTCTTTAGTTTCCTCTTCCTTCTGATCAACCTTTATGTAGGTGTAAGCTATCTCTCGATCTGCAGCTCATGGTATGAGTTATTACTTTAGCCTTTCATAGACGCTATGCAATATAGTCATACCATCATTCAATAATTCAATCCCTTGTCTGTGATCTGGACTCAATTCTTTCTTTTAACTTATACCAGAGTCTTCTACAACTGTATGATTGTCAACATACATGCTGTATGGATGATACTCTAAAATCTTGAGTGCGTTCATAACGTAACTAACTCTGGATCATTGATCGAATAATTCCTTTCGTTCCATCTCAACTTTCTTTAAACGTAAGCAATTACTTTTCCTGGTCTTTCTGTGTAACACCCTGGAAAAGTTTGAAGAACTTAAGTGTAAAGTCCGGTAAAATTTGCAAAGAAAATAATGTTTCATGGTGTCGGACTAGGCTTATGTGTTTGAGGATTGCAGAAATTCTTCGCGGCTCAGACTTTTTGAGTTGAACAATGCACAGGAAAGTAAAAGAAAATTTTTGGCGGAATAGTGCATTTCTGCGGTCCATTATGCGACCGCAGAATCACTCTGCGGACCGCATAATAGCCGTAGAGTGAGTCAGTTAATTGGGTCAGTTGGAAGCAATTATGCGGTCGACTATGCGACCGCATAAATGTTATGCGGTGCATTATGCGATCGCATAATAGTTATGCGGACAGCATAGTGACCGCATACACAGACAACTTTTTTGATCCTTTTATCAGCAATTATGTGACCGATATGCGGTCGCATATGCGACCGCAGAACTGTTCCGGAGCTCCATTTTTGGGTTTTTAAAACCCGACCCTATTTCGTTAAATACACTCTTTGGGCCATTTTTGAGCCATAATCTGATATTTTAGAGTGAGAGAGAGTGCCCTAGAGTGAGAAGATGCACATCTAGTGTTTGATAAAATGCTCAAGTGAGCTAGAACCATGATCATCTTCCAAATTTTGATTCAATTTGTTATATTTCTATAATAGATTGAAGTTGCTAAGAATTTCGGAACGTTTTAGAGTTTAAGGAAGTTCAAGTGAGGTATGTTGGGTAAACTCTTCTCTTAGAAATAAATCCCACGATATTCATGTAAATTATGTAAGTCCCGAGTGATTTATTATGAAACTGGCTATTCCGAGTAAGATTAGGTTGAAAGATATATGTTCAACAAGCATCCCAAATGCTTTATTCATGTTATGTTACCATTTGAGGATGTGTTAAAATATGGGCTGTGCATTAATAATGTTTCAAATTTAAGTCAAGTTCAAATGAAGGCTATTATGCCAAATTTTGTGAAATATCTCTATGTGCTTTAGAGTCAAAATTGCTCACATGTGTACTACACACCTTGATTTGAATTGTATTTTTTGTTGATGATGATGATGATAATTGAAATTGATAAGGTGAGCATGAAATACTGAATATGGTCAACGTACCAAGAATGATCTTATAATTATGGCCATTAGTGCCAATGAGATGAAAAGATGTGAAAGTAATACGAAATGCGATGATTGATATAAAAAGGTTGACATCTCAAATAGGACAGCCTAGCCGGTCGGGTCGTGATCGGACACCATGCCGCACACATAGTGGTGATTGTGCTGGAAATTTATAATTTGAAATTATGATTATGGTCGATGTCCCTAATGGATAGCCTAGCCGATCGGGTCGTGATCGGACTCTGTGTTAAAGATGGTGGTATTTATATTGAGATAAATTGTGGTTGATGTCTCTAATGAGATGGCCTAGCTGATCGGGTCGTGATCGGACTCCGTGCTAAGAGTACGGTGGTACTGGTTTTGTGAATAATGGTATTGTGAATAATGATATTATGGACAATGGTATATCGATACCAAAAATCTCCCAATGTGAGATATGAGAATTAATTTGAACACTGTCTTGATCCTAAATTGAGGTTTGATGTTAATTAAGGCTTTCATTGATATTATGATAATCTTGTTTGTATTATTTGTCATTCTTTTGAGGGACTGTATAGTTATACATACTAGTGCTATTCGACGGTACTAACATCCTTTTTTCCGGGGGCGCTGCATCTTTAAATAGATGCAGGTGGTTCCACAGCAGGAGATTTTGATCAGTGATAGCAGTACACCTCCTTCCTAGCTGACTCGGTGAGCCCCACTTCATTCCGGGGTCATGTATCTTTTGTACTTTATGTATTAGGTTTGAGGTATAGCCGGGGCCTTGTTTCCAGCATTATCATTGTACTCTTCTTTATCTATAGAGGCTCCGCAGACATAGTGTGGGTTGTGTATTGGTGCTGGGAAAGACAAACTATGTTATGTTATGGTTGTATTACCTGTTCTAGTTAAGACGACTAAAAATGATGGAACTATTGGTAATGAATTGGTATTGTGAACATGAACACTTTTTTGTCTAATTAACTAAAATATATATTATCTTCATTCGTGGATGAGTTTGGGTAGAAGGAAATCTAACAGGCTTGCTCGGTCAGGTTCACTCGGTTGAGCGCCGGTCGTGCTCCTCGGTTTTGGGGCGTGACAAACTTGGTATCAGAGCCTAAGTTTTCAAAGTGTCCTAGGATGTCTCAAAGCCGTGTCTAGTAGAGTCCTTATTATCAGTGTGTTGTCGACCACATCTATAATTAGGATGCTACATGGACATTTAGGAATAATACCCTTCTTTCATTTTCTGGATCGTGTGATAAAGCTGGTTGTAAGATTGTTACTCTTTTTATCTCCTGAGTTGCTCTAATTTTTAGTACATGGCGCCTAAGAAGAAGGCAAGAACTAGCCAAAGAGCCAATGTCACCCCAGTACTGACAGTTGATCCTATAATTGATGATGCGGGTGAACACCCGAGGAGTGAGAATATTCCTCCAGCTACTACACTGCCTGACTCTACTACAACTGATCAGACCATACCTGTCCCTACACCTACTGAGGGTGCAACGGTCCCTCCAACTGATATACCAGTTCCACCTCCAGTTCCAGCTTCCGATTCTGGTGTTTCTGATATTGATCTTAGGGGAGCCATACAGATGTTAGCTCAAATAGTGGCTTCCCAGACCCAGAGGTCAAATGTTGCACCCACTTCTTCCAGTCAACCAGGGGATTCTATTGGTTCCAGGGTGAACAGGTTTCTCTAGTTGGATCCTCCAGTGTTTACGGGTACTAACCCAGAGGAAGATCCCCAGGATTTCATTGATGAGATGCACAAGACTCCCAGAGTTATGCGTGCTACTGAAACAGAGGCAGTGGAATTGGCCTCCTACCGCCTGAAAGAGGTGGCATATTCTTTGTTTGAACTATGGGAGGAGTCCCGTGAAGAAGGGAGCCCTCCGGCGAGGTGGGGTGAGTTTGCTGATGCCTTCATTGATCATTTCTCGACTTCCAAGACTAAGGCAGCCCATGCTGCTGAGTTTGAGAACCTAAGGCAGGGTAGCCTGAGTGTGTGGGATTACCATATGAGATTCACGTACCTGTCTAAATATGTTATTTACATGCTGTCCACTATGGAGGCTAGAGTTCGCCAATTTGTACAGGGCCTTAGTCCCTTGGTAATTAATGAGGCTGCTACAACTACCTTGAATTCTGATATGAACTATGCAAAGATGGTGGCATTCGCTCAAGCCACAGAGACCCGCAAATTAAGGAACAGAAAGGAGCGAGAGGGTAGTAATAAGGCCCAATCTGCGGGCAACTTTGGTGGTTCTTCTGGTGGTGGCAAGTCAGCCTTCAGAGGAGGGTCGTCAGGGCCATCACAGTCCTTTACTCAGTCTTCAGCTAGTGCACCGCTATCAGGGCCCAGTCAGCAGCAACAGTGGAGCGGTTTCAGGCCCAATCAGGGAAACAGGGGCTCATATCAGCAGGGTCGTCACGGTGGTAGATTCCAGCAGTAGAGGAGGCCCCCCATGCCCTCGTTGTGGACAAATGCACCTAGGAATATGCTACATGGACTTACCCATATACTACGGATGCAGATTGAGGGGTCACATTCAGAGGCATTATCGTTCGTCCCTCCAGGGTGCGGGCAGGGGCCCAACACAACCAGCTAGTTCTGCATCTACTACATCCGCAGCACCTCCTCCTGCTCGAGGCACTCCAACACCCGCAGGGTGTGGTGCAGCTAGGGGTGGAGCACAAAGCTTGGGAGGATCTGGCCATTTCTATGCTATGAGGGGTTGCCAGAATTCAGAGGCTTCTCAAGATGTTGTCACAGGTATATTAACCGTCAAATATCATGATGCTCTTATTGATCCCGGTTCCACTTTGTCATATGTCACACCTTATGTTTCTATGGAATTTGGGATAGAACCAGAACAGCTTCATGAGCCGTTCTCTGTATCTACTCCTGTTGGTGAGTCTATTTTGGCCGCGCGGGTTTATAGGGATTGTGTTGTCATATTGCATGGTCGAGACACCGTGGCTGATCTTATTGAATTGAGAATGGTCGATTTTGATGTGATAATGGGGATGGATTGTCTTTATTCTTGTTTTGCCAAGCTTGATTGCCGAACCAGGATTATTAGGTTCGAATTTCCAAATGAGCCAGTTATTGAGTGGAAGGGTGATGATGTAGTGCCGAAGGGTAGGTTTATTTCTTACCTTAAGGCCACGAAAATGATCAACAAGGGGTGTATCTACCATTTGGTCCGAGTTACGAATACCGATGCTGAGGCACCTACACTTGAGTCTGTGCCTATTGCGAATGAATTTCCGGGAGTCTTTCCGGATGAACTCCCTGGGATCCCACCAGATAGGGAGATTGATTTTAGGATTGATGTGATGCCAGACACACATCCTATATCTATTCTACCCTATAGAATGGCACCGACAGAATTGAAGGAGCTAAAGGAACAATTAAAAGATTTGTTAGAAAATGGTTTCATCCGACCTAGTGTGTCACCTTGGGGCGCACCAGTCCTTTTTGTAAGAAAGAATGACGGGTGACTACGTATGTGTATTGACTATCGGCAACTTAATAAGGTCACAATCAAGAATAAGTACCCACTGCCAAGGATAGATGACTTGTTTGATCAATTGCAAGGTGCCAGGTACTTCTCCAAAACTGATTTAAGATCCGGGTATCACCAATTGAAGATCAGGGAGCGGAATATTCTGAAAACAACTTTTAGAACCCGGTATGGGCATTTTGAGTTTCTAGTAATGTCGTTTGGGCTAACAAACGCCCCAGCAGCCTTCATGAATCTTATGAATCAAGTTTTTAAGCCATTCCCCGACTCTTTTGTGATAGTGTTTATTAACGATATTCTTGTATATTCACGAGGTCGAGAAGACCATGCCGATCATCTTAGGGTAGTTCTGCAAACCCTGCATCAGCACCAGTTATATGCAAAGTTTTCAAAGTGTGAATTTTGGCTTGAATCAGTCGTATTCATGAGTCATGTAGTTTCTAGTGAAGGAATTAAGGTTGTTCAGCTGTGAAGAATTGGCCGAGGCCTAAAACCCCAACAGAAATTCGCAGTTTCTTAGGCTTGGCTGGATATTACAGAACATTTGTGGAGGGGTTTTCTACTCTTGCCTCTCCATTGACTAAATTGATGCATAAGGCAATTAAGTTCCAATGGTCAAATGCTTGTGAAAAGAGTTTCCAGGAATTGAAAGCAAGATTGACTACGGCATCGGTGTTGACTCTACCAGAGGGTATAGATGGATTTGTGGTATATTGTGATGTTTCAAGAATCGGGCTTGGGTGTGTATTAATGCAACATGGGAAGGTGTTAGCTTATGCTTCTAGGCAACTCAAGAATCACGAAAAGAACTATCCAACACATGATTTAGAACTTGCAGCAGTGGTATTTGCATTGAAAATTTAGCATCATTATTTATATGGGGTCCATGTTGATTTATTCACGAACCATAAGAGCCTTCAATATATTTTCAAACAGAAGGAATTGAATCTGAGGCAGAGAAGATGGCTTAAATTACTCAAGGATTATGACATTGATATTTTGTACCATCCGAAGAAGGCTAATGTTGTGGCGGATGCTCTTAGCCAAAACTTTATGGGTAGCTTAGCACACTTGGAGGCATATCAAAGGCCATTGGCCAAAGAAGTTCACCGATTGGCTAGTTTGGGAGTTCATCTTACCGACTCTAATGAAGGAGGGGTAATTATGCAAAATAGGGATGAATCATCGCTTGTTGTGGAAGTCAAAGAGAAGCAATACAACGATCCATTGTTGGTGCAGTTGAAAGAGGGGATTCATAAACATAAGACCATGGCCTTTTCTCTTGGCATGGATGATGGTACACTAAGGTACCAAGGGCGACTATGTGTTCCAAATATGGATGGTCTCCGGGAAAGAATTATGACTGAAGCTCACACTTCTAGGTATTCTGTGCACCCAGGTTCTACGAAAATGTATCATGGTCTTAAGGAAGTCTATTGGTGGAATGATATGAAGAGGAATGTGGTGGATTTTGTGGCAAGATGTCCAAATTATCAGCAAGTGAAGGCCGAACACCCAAGGCCCGGTGGGTTGGCACAGAACATAGAAATTCCAATGTGGAAATGGGAAATGATTAATATGGACTTTGTGGTAGGATTACCGCGCACTCCGCGCAAGTTTGACTCAATTTGGATGATTGTGGATCGACTCAGGAAGTCAGCACACTTTTTGCCGGTTAAGTCTACCGACACAGCGGAGCAGTATGCTCAGTTGTATATCAAAGAAATAGTCAGGTTGCATGGCACCCCAGTTTCCATCATTTTTGATCGGGGAGCACAATTCACTGCTAATTTTTGGAAGAAATTTTAGCAAGGTTTGGTTACTCAGGTGAATCTTAGTACAGCCTTTCACCCGCAGACGGACGGGCAGGCAGAGCGGACTATTCAAATGCTTGAGGATATGTTGCGTGCTTGTGTGCTAGACTTCAAAGGTAGCTGGGATGATCATTTACCACTTATAGAATTTGCATACAATAATAGCTATCATGTTAGCATTCAGATGGCACCGTTCGAGGCTTTATATGGTAGGAGATGTAGATCTCTCATTGGGTGGTTCGAAATTGGGGAAGCAGAGTTGATAGGGCCAGACCTCGTGCATCAAGCTATGGAAAAAGTTAAAATCATTAAGGAGCGGTTGAAAACTGCTCAGAGTCGTCAGAAATCCTATTCGGAAGTTTGTCGTAGGGATTTGGAGTTTAAAGAAGATGGCTGGGTATTCTTGAAAGTTTCCCCATGAAGGGTGTAATGCGATTTGGTAAGAAAGGGAAATTAAGTCCGAGGTATGTCAGACCGTACAAAATCATTCAGAAGATCGGTAAGGTGGCGTACAAGCTTGAGCTACCACCTGAGATGTCATTAGTACACCCTGTGTTTCATGTGTCTATGTTGAAGAAAGTGGTTGTAGATCCGACACTCATTGATCCGGTCGAGACTATTGAGGTAAATGAGGGATTGACTTACGAAGAGATTCTGATTTCTATTATTGATCGGCAAGTCCGAAAATTGAGAAATAAAGAAATTGCCTCAGTGAAAGTGTTGTGGCAAAACCAACAGGTTGAAGAGGCTACTTGGGAGGCCGAGGAAGAAATGAAGAAAAAGTATCCTTATTTGTTTGAATGACCATGTATTTATAAAGTTGTGATCTATGAAAAATTATAAGAGTTGCTTTCTTTAAATTACGTATGATTTGTACATTTGATGTTAAGGGTGTTCTGTGCTGGTAATATAATTGCTTGTAAGGCCACAACAATTACTTTTCCTGGTAACTGTGTAACACCCCGAAAAATTTTGAAGAACTTAAGTGTAAAGCCCGGTAAAATTTGCAAAGAAAATAATGTTTCATGACGTCGGACTAGGCTTATGTATTTGAGGATTATAGAAATTCTTCGCGGCTCGCAAGCTCGCTGCGACTCGGACTTTTTGGGTTGAACAATGCACATGAAAGTAAATGAAAATTTTTGGCGGAATAGTGCATTTTTGCGGTCCATTATGCGACCGCAGAATCACTCTGCGGACCGCATAATGGCCGCAGAGTGAGTCAGTTAATTGGGTCAGTTGGAAGCAATTATGCAATCGACTATGCGACCGCATAAATGTTATGCGGTGCATTATACGATCGCATAACAGTTATATGGATCGCATAGTGACCGCATACACAAACAACTTTTTTATCCTTTTATCAGCAATTATGCGACCAATATGCGGTCCGCATATCCATTATGCGGTCACATATGCGACCGCAGAACTGTTCCGGAGCTCCATTTTTGGGTTTTTAAAACCCGACCCTATTTCGTTAAATACACTCTTTGGGCCATGTTTGAGCCATAATCTGCTATTTTAGAGTGAGAGAGAGTGCCCTAGAGTGAGAAGGTGTTCTTCAATAATTTTCTTCAATTCATGCTCAAGTTTTGGAAGATTTAGAAGGGAAGCTCACTAGGTCTTCATCTTAGAGGTAAGATTCTACACCCTAAACCCTAATTTCGAAATCTTCTGAAAATGGGTATCTAGCAAGGTAATTTTTGGGCATGAGAGTTGTTTATTACATGCATGTGTTATCAAAGGATGTAGGAAGATTGTTGAGCTAAAAATGGTAAAGCCTGGGTCGTGGGATGATGGAATTCTTCATAAAAAGGACATTGAAACCTTATGCACATCTAGTGTTTGATAAAATGCTCAAGTGAGCTAGAACCATGATCATCTTCCAAATTTTGATTCAATTTGTTATATTTCTACAATAGATTGAAGTTGCTAAGAATTCCGGAATGTTTTAGAGTTTAAGGAAGCTCAAGTGAGGTATGTTGGCTAAACTCTTCTCTTAGAATTGAATCCCACGATATTCATGTAAATTATGTAAGTCCCGAGTGATTCATTATGAAACTGGCTATTTCGAGTAAGATTGTGTTAAAAGATATATGTTCAACAAGCATCCCAAATGCTTTATGGGCTGTGCATTAATAATGTTTCTACTTTAAGTCAAGTTCAAATGAAGGATATTATGTCAAATTTTGTGAAATATCTCTATGTGCTTTAGACTCTAAATTGGTCACATGTGTACTACACACCTTGATTTGAATTGTATTTGTTGTTGATGATGATGATGATAATTGAAATTGATAAGGTGAGCATGAAATACTGAATATGGCCAACGTGCCAAGAATGATCTTATAATTATGGCCATTAGTGCCAATGAGATGAAAAGATGTGAAAGTAATATGAAATGCGATGATTGATATAAAAAGGTTGATGTCTCAAATAAGACAGCCTAGCCGGTCGGGTCGTGATCGGACACCATGTCGCACACATGGTGGTGATTGTGCTGGAAATTTATAATTTGAAATTGTGATTGTGGTTGATGTCCCTAATGGATAGCCTAGCTGATCGGGTCGTGATCGGACTCCGTGTTAAAGATGGTGGTATTGATATTGAGAAAAATTGTGGTTGATGTCTCTAATGAGATGGCCTAGCCGATCGGGTCGTGATCGGCTCTGTGCTAAGAGTACGGTGATACTGGTTTTGTGAATAATGGTGTTGTGAATAATGGTATTGTGGACAATGGTATATCGATACTAAAAATCTCCCAATGTGAGATATGAGAATTAATTTGAACGCTGTCTTGATCCTAAATTGAGGTTTGATGTTAATTAAAGCTTTCATTGATATTATGATAATCTTGTTTTTATTATTTTGTCATTCTATTGAGGGACTGTTTAGTTATATATACTAGTGCTATTCGACGGTACTAACATCCCTTTTGCCGGGGGCGCTGCATCTTTAAATGGATGCAGGTGGTTCCACTGTAGGAGATATTGATCAGTGATAGCAGTACACCTTCTTCCCAGTTGACTCGGCGAGCCCCACTTCATTCCGGGGTCATGTATCTTTTGTACTTTATGCATTCGGTTTGAGGTATAGACGGGGCCTTGTTGCCGGCATTATCATTGTACTCTTCTTTATCTATAGAGGCTCCGTAGACATAGTGTGGGTTGTGTATTGGTGCTGGGAAAGACAAACTACGTTATGTTATGGTTGTATTACTTGTTCTAGTTAAGACGACTAAAAACGATGGAACTATTGGTAATGAATTGCTATTGTGAACATAAACACCTTTTTGTCTAATTAATGAAAATATGTATTATCTTCATTCGTGGATGAGTTTGCATAGAAGAAAATCTAACAGGCTTGCTCGGTCGGGTTCACTCGGTTGAGCCGGTCGCGCTCCTCGGTTTTGGGGCGTGACATTATGCCCCCTTGTTGCGTGCATACTTAGCTTATCTTAGTTCCCATGCCTGTCGGAATTTTGTGCAATTCATATGGTCTCGAATATTACTTTTGGTTTCATTTCCCGCTCATTAGCCACGCTAGGTGCCACTTCCATATGGAGTGCGTACAATGTTGTTGTGAGACTGTTATTACAAGACCATTTCCTTTGTCTTAACTTACGTCTCGCACTGGATCCTTTTCTGCCAATAACATCTCGGGCAGGGGCCCTTACTTCCTTTCCTTGACATCGTGTTTGCATAATGTTCTGGAATCGTAGTATATCTGTAGGATTTGAATAAGTGAAATCATCCCTTTTTCATTTTTATCGCATTCTTTCTTTACCATTCCATAGTTACTAGAACCACTTAATCCTGACTTAATGCCACATCATTCCATATTCCCCCCTTTAGGGGAGTACTAAGATTTAGCGCTATGACGAACTACCTATAGATGTTTTACCTCTTTATCTTTAGCGTCTTTTCACATCATCGATGATCTCTACTCGCCTTGCGGTAATCCTTTTGTACCAAGGATAACAAAATTCCTTACTCACAAGGGTGACACTTAGTGTAACTGGCACATACAGTCCCTTAAGCTTAACTTTACTCACCTTGCTTGCTTTAAGGAAGCGTCTTCCTAAATGACCTTTAAAGGGTATTCCTATGTCGTTCATTCTATTATCCCGGGATACAATCTCTGAAATTCTCATGATGTCGACTATTACTCAGTCCCTAGTTCATACTTAGTTTATCTTGTTCATCAGTCCATGCTGATTTATGGCCTATACTCTTTTGTTGTCTCAAGGCCTATCACCTCTCGTCCTTTCCTTCACTTGACTATAGATTCTATAATACTGTCATATTTTTTTATCTACCGTTGTCATACATGTATCACATCTTACTCATAATGCTTCATTAGCTCTCTTATTTCCCGCTAATATTTATGTCTATCACTTTATTCTTAAAACTCGAACGAGACATTCTTTTGCTTTTAGCTCCTCTTGCTCCATCTACTAGCACTTTGTGCTGCCTAACATTCTTTCTCCACTAGGGACGGGAGCTATACTAAGGTAATATTTATCCCTTCAAGGCTTCCAGTGCCTATCTTTGTAGTATTCATATCTAGCTGTACTATTACTTTTGTCACGACCCAAACCGATGGGCCGCGACGGGCACCTTCTGGGTGTCTCACAAGGAGATCTATTATCACATTTGCAATATCCTTCGGGAATGTCAGCTAACGCTAACAATCCATCCACCATTTTGGGTTACCCTAACCCAGCTAGATCCTGACATCCTTCCTTCTCGTATACTAATTCTGTTAGCCCCCATAGGGCATAAATGAGATGGGTGTGGCCAATTGTACATATCTCTGTTATTGTTGAAGGTAACTCAAAGGGCTATATTCCTCTGCGATAATCTTCATTAGTTGGGTAGCTCGTACCCTTTTTCATCTTGCTTCTTTTACTTGCTAAAACATGTATCTACCTTCCGATTCTCTTATTCCTTTTTACCATAAGAGTGGATAGACATTTTTGCCTTAGGGATCCTTATCAAGAAGTTTTACACATCTTAGTACACACATGATCCGCTGAAGACCTCACATTTACTCATCATAAACATCATGAAAAATCGAGTTCCTCTGACTCAACTCTTCCATAGCTATATCTCTTACCAACCATCTTTCTGGATGTAGGCATCCTCGTATTATGAATAAGATAGAGTTTAGGAAATTGAGTTCTTACAATTGAGCTATACCACACGATCTAGAGTAAGAAGAAAGAGTGACAGTCCTAAATGTCCTGTAGCCTCCTGCTTATAAGTATGGTGCACAACACACCCATAAACAAGACTCTACTAGACACGGCTTGTAGACTCCCTAGGACAGAACTGCTCTGATACCACTTTTGTCACAACCCAAACCGATGGGCTACGACGGGCACCCGATACCTTACTCAACCAAGTACCAACGTAACGTATCTTTCTTATTACATCATCATATACCAATAGCAACATCGGAGCAAATAGAGCGCACCAACATCTTCCGTTGAGCAGATAGCCTACTTGGAGGACTCTCGACCTGTCTATCGGGATCTGCGGGCATGAAACTCAGCGTCTCCAGGTAAAAGGGATGTCAGTACAAATAATGTACCGAGTATGTAAGGAATGAAAATCAGTAAACAATAGATATGAGAGAAACATGGAGTAAAAGACTCGACATGTATATCTGAATAACTCTGTGAATCACTTCATATTTATAATGTCATGCATATGCGGGTAAATATCATACCATGCATAGATATATGCGTTCATAACATCATCAAGCCTCTGAGGGCATCCCATCATATCATCTCGGCCACTATGAGCAATTCATCAACGTATACCAGCTGATCAGGTGGTAGTGCGTTTATAACGCTGTAACCTTTTTTCATATCCCATATACATATAATATGCATATATAAGCGTATATAACGCCATCTGGTCATGGGTCAATGTAAATGAATGCAGTGCATGAGAAGTACGTCAATAAAATCTTTTGGAGTGTCATAAGACAATTATGCCTTTGAGTAACATCATGAAACAAACTTTATCAACTTACGTATTTTCTGAGACCCATGAACAGATGATAGAATAATATGACACATGGGGAATCAAGAACATAAGTATCTCTAGTATTTCTATGAATATAGTCATTTATGGAAATTGTGCATTTACTCATTTCATTTGTATCGTATTGATCATGCCAAAAAGAACGAAGGGATAGCCTTAACATACCTAAACCTATTCTCTTGACAATCCCTCCAACACACGTTGATTGCGACAAAACATGTAATGGCGAGATCGAAATAGGGGACAATCCATATGATATTCTTGAGAAAGATTGCACCGTACTCCTTTAGAATCACAAAAGCCCGTAGCTATTACACAGTATAATTTCGTAGGAAATTATGCTTAAGACCGTTACCTTGTTGAATATGACCATCTTTAATTTGTGAAGCTTCACATTACTATAGCAAAATTTGAGCTAATCACATTCTTAAAAATGGATGTGACCCTCCTATTTTTAAGTCTTACATATTAAATGGATAGATCTCACGTTTTCAAGACTTATATATTAAATGGATAGGTGACTCACCTTCTTAAGAATGCCAAATCTTACATTCTAATCTTGCCGCATAATATAGTGACTTAAGAGACACAATTCTTGGGGTGGCTTGCTGCCACGTGGGGGAGGGTTTAATCTTACCCAATTCTTTAACTAATCACCCAATAATTCCTTAATTAGTTGGGTAATCTCCCATTACCCCAATAATTAATCAATTACTCACATAATTACGAATTACCTCAACTTACTTAAAATACTACTCACTTTTACATTCCTTATATACCTTACTATCATGGTCATGTGGTACCTTGTATGGTATTAGTTCATAAATACTGGGTATTATAGCTCAGACCGTATTTTCTTCCAAATTAACAAACTTCGACGAAACTCACTTTCTTCGATTCACTTACCCTCTCTCCTTCACGAATTTACTTATCACTTGTTTGAAATAGCATAATACTTATAATCTCAAAAATATTCTTATTCTCGAGCTTACGTCGATTAATTTACGACGAAACTTTAACGTCCGAAAATGTGGGATGTAACATCTCATTTTCGAGCTTATATCAATTTACTTATGGCGTACTTCCACATACGAAAACATGGGGTGTAACAAACCCTTGCCACGATGTGCTCAATATTGTAAGCAGCATGCCGGGCAGTGCCGTATGGGGTTAGGTGTTTGTTATACTTGTGGTTATCCGGGCCACGTTATGAGGGATTGTCCGACGAGAGGTGATGCAAGTATAGCTCAGCCAGTGGGATCTGTAGCTAGTTCATCATCATCAGTACGCCCCCTGGGCAAGGTTCACAAGCACCAATGAGTCGTGGTAGAGGCAGAGGCAGAGCATCTAGCTTGAGCGGTCCTCAGAACCGCATTTATGCATTGGCAGGATGACAGGATCAGGAGTCATCGCCTGACGTTGTTACAGGTATATTATCGGTCTCCTCATATGATGTATTTGCATTGATTGACCCAGGTTCCACCTTATCGTATGTTACTCCGTTGGTTGCTAGTAAGTTTGGAATAAAACCTGAATTGGTTAAACCTTTTGAGGTGTCTACACATGTTAGGGACTCAGTGATAGCTAAGCAAGTATATAGAGATTGTATAATATTAATTCATGGTCGTTCTACAGAAGTGGACCTAATCGAGTTAGATATGGTAGAATTTGATGTTATAATGGGTATGGATTGGTTGGCTTCTTGTCATGCCAACATTGATTGTAGATCGAAGATGGTCCGATTCTAATTTCCAGGGGAGCCTGTTTTGGAATGGAAAGGTAATACGGCATCGCCAAGAGGTAAATTTATTTCCTATCTCAAGGCAAGGAAGATGATCAGAAAGGACTATATTTATCACTTATTTCGAGTTCGGGATGTGGAAGTAGAGTCACCAACCATTCAGTCCATCCCTGTGGTTAATGAGTTTCCCGATGTTTTTCCCGATGAGCTTTCGGGTCTTTCGCCAGAGCGAGAAATTGAGTTTGCTATTGACCTACTACCAGATACTCATCCAATATCTATTCCTCCCTATAGAATGGCCCCCGCAGAGCTGAAAGAGTTGAAGGAACAACTAAAGTACTTGCTCTAAAAAGGCTTTATCAGACCTAGTACATCACCGTGGGGAGCACCTGTATTATTTGTGAGGAAGAAAGATGGTTCCTTACGGATGTGTATTGATTATAGATAGTTGAATAAGATGACGATCAAGAATAAGTACCCGCTCCGGAGGATTAATGATTTATTTGATCAGTTGCAAGGTGCCAAGTGTTTCTCAAAGATAGACTTGAGGTCTGGGTACCATCAGGTAAGGGTTAAGGAGAAAGATATTCCAAAAACAACATTCAGGACTAGATACGGAAACTTTGAGTTTCGTGTTATGTCGTTCGGTTTGACCAATGCCCCAGCAGTATTCATGGATTTGATGAACCGAGTGTTCAGACCCATTTTTTATATGTTCATAATTGTATTTATTGACGATATATTGGTGTATTCTCGTTCAGAGGCTGAGCATGCAGATCATTTGTGTACTGTGCTCAAAGTTCTACAAAAAGGGAAGTTGTATGCAATATTCTCTAAATGTGAATTCTGGTTGAACTCTGTAGCTTTCCTTGGGCATATGATTTCGGGTGAAGGTATCTGGGTTGATACACAAAAGATTGAGGCAGTAAAAACTTGGACTAGACCCACGACACCGACGGAGGTTCGTAGCTTTCTTTGTTTGGCAAGTTATTACAGGAGATTTGTAGAGGGATTTTCTTCCCTTTCGGCACCTTTGAAAAAGTTGACTCAGAAGGGAGCAAAGTTTCAATGGACTGATGCTTGCGAACATAGTTTTCAAGCATTGAAGGACAGATTAACTTCAGCACCAGTTCTAATGCTCCCAGAAGCGACCGATGGTTATGTTATCTACTGTGACGCCTCGGGCGTGGGATTGGGTTGTGTACTGATACAGCATGGTAAGGTTGTAGCTTATGCTTCTAGACAACTAAGAAAACATGAGAATAATTACCTAACCCATGATTTAGAGTTAGCCGCAGTGATTCATGCACTAAAGATGTGGAGGCACTACTTGTATGGAATTCATGTTGATATCTATACGGATCATAAGAGCCTCCAGTATGTCTTCAAGCAAAAGAAATTGAATTTACGACAAAGGCGATGGTTGGAGCTACTTAAAGATTATGACT